>NW_010295151.1:0-37719 GCF_000700745.2 Antrostomus carolinensis
ATAAAAAATAGCAGCTGTCATATAGCTACTCCTTTTCAAAGTCTTATATGTACAAACTTTCTATTTACTTTAGTTGTGGTATATTGTACCCACATAGTGTTAGAAGGTAAAAATTTTGCCACACCCTTAAGAAACTTGCAGTAGGAAGCCCGTTGCCTACTTCAGGTGTTTAACGCATGCCAAAGTTTTTGGTACGTAGTGAGGAAACTGTCCTAAATCATGTGTCCAAGTTTCCCAGGCAAGTAAATTCTTGGAAAGAAACCTCAAGAAGTAGAAGCCATCTGCTTATTTCAGCTGTCAAGCCTTAGATGTGCAGGATCGCTCCCACGCTTCAAACAAGCCTGCTCCACTACATCACCTTGATAAGGAACCAAAGCTGGAATCTTAAGACTGCTTTTTGAAGCACCCAAAATCAGGTGTCTAAGTTCAGCAGACTAGATCCCACCCCACAGCACTAAAAGTATGTGCAGTAAATAAAGTTTTTTAAACATGTAGCCACAATAAAATCAGTGATTATTACATTTATAAAATAAAGATTGCAAAATCGGATCCTAATGACTTCTCCTGCTATTCCTAAGAAGGCTATTTGAAACAATAAAGTTATCTAGCTCAGTACAGTATCAGAATCATTCTTCTTCTTTTCTTGTGAAGTATTTAGCAACTACTTTCTTATATATCTCTGCTATAAGCTTTTATTCCTTCCCTACCAAATATTCACACATTCACTGATTTTTGTTCTGTAGGCTTCAAATTCCTTCTTTTCCAGCAGGGTTTTTTTTTTTTGTTTGTTTTGGTTTGGTTTTGGTTTTGTTTTGTTTTGTTTTTTTTTTCTGGACTATATTATATGATACCCCCTTTTGTCTTTACCATCACTTTGTTATGATATAGATGCTTTTATGGGGTTAAGATAATCGCAAATCTGTTGCATGTAATAAAACATAACTGGTACCTAATTTTCAATTGCAGTTCAGACAACAGCAACTGATGCCAAGTATTCAGATACAGACTTGCTGCTCATAAATATAGAAGCACTCAGTTTGGGCTAAGCATGGGAGAGAACAAATGTGCGATGTAGGCAGTACCAGAGAATATATTTCTCCTTTGTTGAACTGGGATACTCTATTTAATATATATACATAGGAAGAGAACAAAAAGAAGAGTCTGTCATTTTCATCCATTTTTAATAATAAGTTATTCAGTGAAATAGGAGATTAGAGTGGGATTCTACAACTAAGAGAGGATAAAAAAAGAGTTATTCCATAATTGAAGAAGTTTTTGTCCCTGTAATGGATAATTATGGAATAAGTCTCTTTTATAAGTGTTTAAAAGACATGAGAATGCTCTCAACTAAGTAGCTCTCAACTCTTACATCTTCTGTAAGAGCCTGTGATTTGTCATAGGAAAAAAAAAATCCTTGTATTTGATCTTCTTTTATTCAAATTTTTACACTGTATCCAAGATATTCAAATGCAGAGGGGCATCTCCATATGGGTGCAGATATCCACTCACTTGGATCCCAGTGGAGGACAAGGACAAATATGGCCTCATGGGTATGAAACCACCAGCATTCAGCAGTGCTGAAAATCAGGCTATCCTGTTCAGAGGTTTAAATATAGACTTGTGTGCCTAAAGTAGAAAGCCACTGTAAAAATACCAGCCACGGGACTATGAAAGCACGGGTGTTCTGAAAACACATTCTTAAGCACAAGCACATTTGTTCATATTATGTGGGATTTTGTTTGCAGAGAAGTCTGGAGATTTTTTAAAAAATAGAAAAAAACCCTTTTTTTTTTTTTTTTTTTTACCTTTTGAAAATGTATTTAAGCATCCCTGAGCATCAAACATTGGTATTTGTTAGTGCAATGTATATTTCTAACAAAAGATGGGAATGGGGAATGGATATAGTTTATTTGTAAATTAAATAAATATGTTTCCTTCATGCCCTTGAGAGCTAGCTGATTTATCAGTTAATAAAATAATCATACACCACAGACTTGTGCTTCCAATTTATTTTAAAAAGAAATAACATTGCATTTTTGACATATATGAATACAAATGTAACACTAGAGGAAACTTTGTGAGTAGCTCTGTATATATATCACCAGCCCTGCATGTGTTACATTACTTGTTTTTTCTCTGATGGATTCTGCATAAACATTTCTTCAACAATTCCTAACTTATGTGAAAGACCCTGTAAACCTCAATGACACTACTGACTAGAAAGAAAAATATTCATCTGAATAGAGAATATAGAATGTGCATTTAGCACAGGTGAAAATAAAAGTTACATTCAGGAATTTGCTTTTAAATCTGCAACTAGCCTTCACTAGTGTTTACACCTAACAGCATAAGCTAAACTTAGAAGTAAATATATTTATTAAAAAAAAACTGTGGCTGAATTAACTATTTTTTCACAACTCAAGACACAGATACATATTTCAGCTCTTCAGAATTTGGACAAATACAGTTTTTGCTAGACAGAAATGTCCATGTGCATCTCTCAGAAGGGGAAGGCCTACATCTCTTGGCAGATTTCTTTTTATTTTATCTGAATTAATTTTAAGTTTTTGGGCCGGCAAACCATACCATAAAAAACACACAGGAGCATTTCAAGTAGAGGTAAGTTGATGGCAGTGCCAACGTGCCACATGGTAATTCAGCCCAGCAATGGCTGCGAGAATGCAACAAGCACAGATCTGAAATCCTTTTGTGAATATGGGGCTCATTCCTGCAGCCCTTATATGAATAACGGGCTTCAGCATGTCTGCTTGCATCAGTGAGGAGCAGTCCCCTGAGCAGAGTGTGCCATTTCAGACCTTCATTTTTTTGTGTTTGATAGGAAGCTGGGCTTTTTAACATTCCCTTCCCCACCCCTCCCACCTCCTGCTCTAATAATCTTCTCCTTTTTTGGACATATGCCTCTGCCACTCTGCTTTTTAAATTCCCTCTGCTCCCTCCTGTATATTAGCCTCAGCCTTACTTTGTTATTTTTGTTGCTTGCATGCTTGCTTCATCCTCCTCCCATCACTACCCCAGACACTTCTCTCCCCTTTGCTAGTCTGTTCTGTTCCTTGGGGACCCTTCACACTCCCCCACAACTGAGTAGCTTCTCATTTCCAATGGTATTTTAAAAACTCTAGGCTATATTCTCTTCTCTTGAGAGATTTTTTTTTTTAGAAAAAAAAAAAAAGCACAAAACAAAACCAAAAAACCTTCTCTTCTCTAGAAACTCCACTAGTTTAAACTCAAAGACTTCCAGTGAAATTCTCTTTTCAAAGGGATGGAGGATACTGAGACTGACGAGGATGCCAGGGCACACCACCTACCAAAGTTCAGGGAGCCTCAGCCCATCACCGAAGGTCCATAAGCTCTGCTGATCAAGCCCTTGGGCAAGGCAGGAAAATCACCTCTCCCCAGCCAGCCACCTCTGAAAATCAGTGTGGGTGTCGGTGCAGCATTCGCTGTCTGATGGCCAAAACAGGCTGAACTCAATGGAGTCTCTCTCTTGACTTCAGCTGGTACTCGGAGGACCAGGCCTCTGGGGGAGATGCGTGCAGGCAGAAGGTTGCAGCTTTAACTTTCTCATGTGTAACTGTGGAACAAGTTGTCAGGGAATCCTGATACATAACACTGCTATTTCTCAGAACACAGTCTGACAGTATTTTCTGCTAAAGCATGCAATTTTTCAGTATAATTTGGGCCATTCTCCTTTAAAGGAAGACAAACTTGTGTTGGGTGTCCCTTCTGAAAGTTGAGGCCTTCTCTGCCCATCCTACTCTACATTTCTTTGAAGGACCTAGACAGACTTTCTGCTGAAAGCCTCCAACTGAGACTAGTTAAGCTGTCAGCTGCACCAGTGTAAATCTGGAGTTAACCCCACTGCAGTGTTCACAGAGGTTAGCCAAGGACAGGTCCTTGCCTCATCAATTCGTGTGCTGAGCAGCACCTTGTTACCACCAATGCAAGAAAGCATGGACTCATACCCGGTAAATACAGACATCAGGGAGAAATGCCTAAGGCAGAAGGGCAATAAATAAACAAACAAAAAAAACAAAAAAAAGAGATAGAAAAAAATTCCAGAATTAGAGCAGACAGAGGATAGAAGAAAGAGTCAGGAACCGGGGTGTGGTAATGTGTTTGTCATTCTAGTGCACCCCTGAGAAATGGTGTGCAGAGGGGAGAACAGGGCACAGGCAGGACGGAACGCTCTCACATCACCCCAGAAAACATTTCAGCAAGATAGCTCTGTAGTGTTTAAACCTGATTTTTTTTTTTTTTTTTTTTCCCCCAAATTCCATCCCTGTGTGTGATATTTTCTGGCATAAGAATATGTTGTCATATTTGAGGTTTTTGCTTTTTAGCATATGCCCATTTCACAGTCACACTAAGACACTCTGGACTGAGCAGTTGCCCTGATTAATCTACACCTCAGATGTGCTGGAAGCATGAGGTGAAATGCACCTGAGGTGTGCATTAATCAGCCCTATCATACAGTCTGTCCTGTCTTGTCACTTAATTATTAAAATAGTTTTGGGGAGAAGGTTAGGAGGGAACACTTTTTTTAAGTGGGTTTCATATGAGTTGTCCACAGCACATGGAAAAAAAATATAAGATATATTTAGAACAATATTTTAATTTGCGATACTTTACTAGATTAGATGGAAAGAATGTAATGTTTAAAAAAAGAAAATGTGATTAAGAAGCTTAAGTGCACAGTATATTACATGAAAATTCTGATCATAAAGAAAGGTAATATCTACTCAAAATTATAATTTCTGTACTTTTGAAATCAACTCAGCAAGAATTATCTACCCACATTAAATTGTAGCACTTGTCAAAATCAACTGTAAAGCATCTGAAGTGCTCTTCTGAATCAACAAAACAGATGTATAGCGATGTGAGGTTGCACTGAAATGGAAATAAAAGTGAACTAGATGCCAGTCATTGCCCTTAATCTCTTGAACCCGCCACTTAACACAGAGGATACCACAGGTCTTTGGGACACTGTTTAGAAGGGGAAGAAATCAAGACTTGAATCTTAATAACATATGAAAAACACTCTATAAAATTATTTTCTTTCTGCTTTAGTAGAATCTGATATGGTCAAAGATCACCTTGCCTTGTTCATAAACATGAGGTGATGTTTGAAACAGCATCCTATTTCAGCTTTAGAAAGGCAAAAAAAATGAAATATGTGAAATTTGTAAAAGGCGTTTAAAATTTTAAAATAGCAATTAAACATGCTTAGTGGTTCAAAAGTCACCATCCCCATCCTCTCAGTAAAAATGTGAAATGATGTTTATGGGATAACACCTGTAGCAGAATTAATACAATAGATATAGCTTTAGTTAAGACTACAATATTGCTGATTTTTATTAGGGACTTAATAGGTGAAAAATGTCTGCAAGCATCAGCCATTAGAAAACAACAACTCTAACCCCATAGCCTAGGACATGTGTTTGTAAGTGAGCTCCTCTGCAAATTTCATATAACCCACACTCTTTGGAAACATGATGAAAATGGCTGTTTTTTTCCTTAGCTTTGTGGTGATGATGCCTTCCAGGAACGTGATGTACAAAGGGAGACTGAGGGGGCCATAGACTGCAGAATTAATGATCATTTCCTTCACCTGTCCTGTGAATTAGTTAAGCCTCTGAATCACAGGTGCAGAGAATTTTGTAGGCTGATGAGGTATTGCAGAATCATACCATTTAACAACACTTTACTTGTTTCCCTGCTTTCAATTACGTCTAGATTTAAAGAATTTTTAGTAACTGATACAATGCTGAAAATTACTGACTTCTCTGCTGCATATAAAGAAGCTGTTGTAGTATAAGCTATACATAAAGTAGCCTATTTTCATCAGTGGCATTACAGGGCACACAAGGACTGATGAATGTGAAGCCCTTCTGACCCCATACTGAGAGAAGGTCCAGATGGACAGAAACCTTTCTCCAGGACGAACCAAGGTGACCAAACCCCAGTCTGGATCCCTGAGGATTAGACTCTTGGACTCGGAGCAATATGCTCCTGTAGCTCAGTCCAGTCATCCTTAAGATGCCATCCTTACAAAAAGTTCTTGATCTGGTTTTGCTGCCGAGTCTCAGAGGCAAACATGCTTATTTGTGCAGCTGAAGACAGTAACCAGCTACAAATATTTTAGTGTAATTTAGATGTATTTTGGCAAAGCTGATGCAGCCCTTTCTGGATTTCATCTATCACTGACTCCTATATAGGATTTTCCCCCTTGTCTATAGCATGCAGAAATAGCATATTATTAGTTCTAGCTCTTAAGAAAGACACAAATAAGGATGTTTGAGACCTTTTGAATTTAGCATGTGACAATTCACAAAGCTGCTGAGCAACACTTCTCCTGCAGGTTATGTGTTGCAGACAGGATTGATTTATGCAAGAGAGGAGACGAAGTGGGATCTACTTTTAATTCAGTTACAACCACTGCCACCAATTTTTTTGATGCAAGCTGGTTGACCAAAAGGGCAAGTCCTAAGGAATAACAAAGGAACTGAGCACAAGGTTTCAAGTTCTGGTTTCCAACTCTGTGTCCAGCTCTGGAGTCCTCAGCACAGGAAAGATAAGGATCCAGAAGAGGATCACAGGGATGGAACATCTCTCCTATGAGGAAAGGCTGAGAAAGTTGAGGTTGTTCAGCCTGGAGAAGAGAAGGCTCCAGGGAGACCTTATTGCAGCATTTTAACACTTAAAGGGGGCCTACAAGAAAGATGGGGACAGACTTTTTAGCAAGGCCTGTAGTGATAGGACAAGGGGTAAAGGTTTTCAATTAAAAAAGGGTAGATTTCAACTAGATACAAGGAAGAATTTTTTTTATGATGGGGGTGGTGAAACACTGGAGCAGGTTGCCCAGAGAGGTGGTAGAAGCCCCATCCCTGGAAACATTCAAGGTCAGGTTGGACGGGGCTCTGAGCAACCTGATCTAATTGAAAATGTCCCTGCTCACTGCAGGGGGGTTGGAGTAGATGACCTTTAAGGGTCCCTTCCAACCCAAACCATTCTATGATTCTATTCTATTAATTTGTCAGTGATTCACTCTACAACTTCAGGTAAGTCAGGTAACTTCTGTGTCTAGTGTTTTCCTAACTTTATAACGTTTAACTACACTGAGGATTTCTCCAAATTTCAACTGTGAAAGTGATTTTCCTAGGTGCCAGAAGTCAACAGGCTATTATAAAACCAACAACAGACCAAAGAGGAAAAGTAAGGCTTTGGACAACATAAATATACAGAAAACTCTAATAGAAAATTGTTCAGGATAATTCAGGATAAAACCCAGGCCAAGCAGACAGAAATGGTAGCAGCTGAAAAATTGTGCTGAAACAGAAGCAGGACAAAACATTTCACACCAAGGTTCAGAGTGAACCCAGTCATGGTCCCACACACCTAGGCAGAGGATATCTGAATGGTCCTCCCATCCTTCAACTTTTGCTCTGTCTTACATCTTTTTACCAGCAGCAGTGCAGCAGTAATAGCTAAGACAAAAAGCCCAACATTCTTTCCTCTATTTTTATAGAGCTAAACCTTTGGGGTTTTGGGGGGATTTAGTGTTTTTATTTGGTTTTGGGGTTGTTTTTTTTTTTGTTGTTAGTTTGTTTGTTTTTCTGGTTTTGGTGGGCACGAAAGTAATAAATTGAAGGGGTTTTTGTTGTTGTTTTCTAACATTCTAGTAAGCACTGAATATATACCAGCAAGGTGCTTCCTGACAGTACTTAAAGCCCCAAGAGAAACATTTCAAGAGAGCCACATGGCTTTTACAAGATGAAGACCTGAGGTGTGTTCCAGGGGCAGCTCTGGGCACCCCAGCCTGGCCAACCCACCCAGCACTGATGAAGTTTCACTGAGTGGATGGCCCAGCTGCTGCAGTCATCTTTGCAGCAGGACTCAAAGCACAGCATGCTGCACAGAACATTTGCAACGTTGTCCACAGGAAGGGCCACTTCCTGTCATAGTGGAAGAAGCTTGCTCTGATCCATCTGCAGCGTGTAGCTGCATCACAGTATCAATAGCTCACACTTCTGTGCCAGGCCACGTACATGGAGAGATCAAATTGTGCCTCCAGCTTCCTCCTCTTTCTTGTGGCGGTGGCAGCAGGTCCTAAGCAGCTTATGTTCAGGCTGTGAAAGCGGTGTTTAGCTGTACAGTGGACTACTTTACAGAGACTTCCATAGTGAATACTAATTTCACTAACTCCATAAGCTTCCGAGTCAGTTTTCAGCACATTTTTTTTTTTTTTATTTTGAGCTGACATTCAGAGTTCCTCCCCTGCACTGTATATGATGACACTTTGATAAATGTATTATTCTTTTCAACTGGCCATGTTTCCTTTCCAAATCAAACACATAGCAGAAATCATTTCAGCTTTCTAGATTATTGCTTGACAAAACTCTGGTGGCTGTGAAAGGCAAATAGACATTACAGTTACTCTCTGTTTTGGATTTCTTGGTTTGTTTTTTGTTTTTTTTTCCTTTGGTTTGGATGCTCTCTGAAATGCGGAGCAAAATTGCGTTATCTGTTGCACCACAATACATATATTGTTGTTCCCAAAGGTTTACTTATAACGTTCACAGCACCATTTATTTTTTTTTTCCTTTTCCCTATTGTCATTTCTGTACAGATTTAATACAACAGAAACATGGCTTCCACTGGGAGCTACAGGTAGAGCAGTTCCAAAGTTCTCTATAATTGGTGTCTGCCATGGCTGCTCACGGTAACTTATGTAAATCACAGCAAGGACCCACAACCCCTAAAGGCATGAATATTTTTTTCATTCAGTGCAGAGGATAACTACAGAATCTTAGTAATAGTCCCCTCCACATCAGGGATCTCCTTACCAGGCAAAGTCAAGGTCTAGAAACTGGCCATGTCAATTCCGCAATTTAAATCCTACTGTTAAAGATGGTTTAGCAGGTATTACAGTAGGTCAAGGCATTGTAGGCAATGTTAATTTTTAGGGTGTGTTTTCCCTTCAAAGCCCTTGCAAATCCATCTGCTTCTGTTTACATTAATTCCAGCAAACGACAGATTTGAATATTTATTCCATTTTTTCTGTTACAACTTTCTAATTTAAAATGAAATGAGGGGCTGACAGGGTTTCATTCTGAAAATGGAGGAATAATTCCACTGATTTTCTAGTGATGCATTTTAGTTAAAATTATGCCTTCCAAGTGATCAAATGTGAGGTTACTATTAAATCTGTTTTCTTCAAAATAGTACTGCAAGTGTGAGAATTTCTAGCCCAAATTCAATAAGTCAACTTCTGTCTCCTTATCATTTTTTATTTCTCCCACAAATCTTGCATTTATGGGTCATATACACCAGTTTATGCACTATCTATTAGGTAACTGAATTGATCCTTAAAATGTTGTAACTGCCTACTTCTATTATTGGAAAAAGATTTCCTAAAAATAAAATCCTTGTTCACATTTCCACCTTGATTAGAAAACATCCTGATTCCCTTTAGCAAAGCACAAGAAAAAAAAAAAGAAAAAAAGAAAATATTATAAATGTTTTTTAAAAAACAGTTAAATCTGATTTTTCTGCTGCAGTTACCAGCAAGAATTCTGACAAAGAAAAGTCTTGTTTGGGCTTGACTTTTCGTATAGCCCGCACCAGACTGAATCTTAATCTAATCTAATAACTTCTCTTATTTTACCTCCACTCCTTTTCATCTACTTACTCAGGAAGGCTAAGCTTAGAATTTGTATCTGGTTTTCACTGAGCACCTGCTTTTCTTTAATTTTTACTTTATTTTATTTTTAAGAATATAAAGGAAATGCATACTATACACACACACTATAGTATTACATGTACACACAGCCATATATACATACATTCACTTTCACGAACACACATGGGCTCTTCAGGGAAATTAGGCATTTCTTAACAGCATGCTGTCAGGCATACCTTTAGCCTGTTTTCCAATGCACCTATTTTGCTTTGGGCTGTAACATCTGCACCATGTCTCTTGCTGGTGCATGCAGTGTAAGTAGGGATGCAAGGACATGACTGAAGCACCCTATTCAGGGACTGCCATCAGCTCCCAGTGCCCCTCAAGTGTTCAAGGAAGCAAAAATACAATAGACAAACAGACTCCCAGGAGAGCCCTGGTGAGGAAATAAAGGTGACTTAAAGCGTCTGCCTCTGAACGGCCCAGGGCCCTGCACAGCACAGCTCGAAGTGTACAGAAGAGTACCAGCCACTGACACAGCCTATGCTTAGTAAATCATTTTTCCATCGACTACAAAAGGCACCTACTCAGACCTGTTTTTCATCACTTTACCAGCTAGACAGGTCAAAGAACAGAAAAGTTAGTGGCTGGTACGATCAGCTAGTACCAATTCAGTGGTTCAGTGGTTCAAATGTCTCTGTTCTCTATCATCTGGGAGGTAAACGTGAGCTATAATCATCCATGTGTCATGCTCAGCTAAGCTGGCTATCGGCAGAAACAGCATGCAATTGAAATTTCGCCCAGCCTTAATCAATGGACTGTGTCCTCATGGAACAAGTGATAGCTGCTTCTGGCAGAGACAGGCAACTGCAGAAATCTCCTTCCTCTATGACATATGCTATAAAGTTTTTAGATTGCAACTGTTACATAAAATGATGCAAATAAACTGTATTTTCACTTGAAAAATATAGTCTGGAAAGGCCAGCAAAAGATATTCAGGCCATAATGGATGCATGCAGCTCCTGACCTTCATAGATTTTAGGTATCGCAAAAATTTACCATTCATTTCTTTATTACCGATAAAGCTTGTTTAAGGCTTCTGCAGACTCTCAAATGGCTTAAAAATACGAAATCTAGGATTATTTTACTTTACTTCATCAAAATCAAGCTGCTCTAGTACAATTCCTACTCTCCCTTGAGGCCCCTGAACTCCGAATGTGCAGGGTCTGGAATACTCACTCCCTACTGTAACATGAACCCCCAGGTAGAGTAGAGTACCTATATTTCCAAGTGATTCAAGACTCCTAATTGCAGGTTAAGTTTTGGCTAGTTAGGACAGAGTCCAAAGGCTTTCTGCAAGCTGAAGTAATTTTTGTCTGGAAAAAATTATTGGGGAATGGGTGAAAAAGAAATACGCATTATAAAAATGTTGCATCACTTTGAGTTATGTCAGATGAGTTATGATAAGGAACACTCTGTCTGACATGAAGGATCACATTAAGTTAAAAATAAAAAAAAAATAAAATGGGTTTGGTTGTGGGTTGATTTTTCCCCTACAAACTGTGGTATGCTTAATTTTGGTTACTGGAACCATGTTTTCTACCTTTTTTATGGCCTTTTTTATAAAAGGTAGCTGGTATTCACAAAAAAATTTGGGACCATTCAAAACTTTTCACAGTTAATTAGTAATGCATGTAGCAAAACACCCGCCCTACCTCTGGGCCCTGGGGGTTGCCCTGGTTCACTTGTAACTGATTTATTTTTTAAGGTTGTCTGGCACATCTCTACCCCAGCTGCTTCCAAGAAATTTCAGCCCAGCGTCAGCTGGGAAAGATCAACTTCACATGCTGACATACAGAGGCGGCCTTAGGAATATTGGGGCCTCTGGTGGGAGGCGTCAATGGGAATCTTTGCTTTTTTTGCTGATCCAGGGATACAGTGTCTGACACCATACATGACTTTTTTTTTAGCATTTCTCTTGAAAGAACACTCACTTGACCACTACAGTATGTTTTTCTCAATCAAAAACAGGAGTGTTCTTTAGCAGATTTGTGGCTCATTATGTAGGGCTAAATGGTAGATGGCTTTTGCAGGCATCCAAAGCCATTGGTAATGACTTATGAGCCACCAAAACCGACATGCTATTTTATAGACTGCTTAAATTTTACAGAACACAAAAGATGCTAGAGAATGATTCTGATATCTTTCCTTATGTCTGAGTAATTGCTTACTCTGCAAGTATACTGCTGAAACTGATGGCCACAAATTCTTTTCCTAGGGATACAAGGCTTTTTTATTATTATTATTTTTATTAAGGACTTGCCTGAAGAAAATTTTCCACAATGTTCCCTCCTTCATTTTTCTTTCTCTTAGATTGCAGATTAATTTTGCCACTAGCCTTCTTCCCTGTGCTTCCACCTGGTGCCCCTCTATCCATTTCTAAGAATATCTGAACCAAGAGCATGTGAACCAAAAGCATCTTATCATTTATACAAAATACTCTTTTAAAAAAATTGTAATATCTAAGTGAGCCTATTAGTAAAGGAAGAAAGCATCTCTAGTTTTAACCTACAGCATCTGATTCATACTTAAATTCAGACACAGTACACAAAGCCCTTCACTGTAAGATACAGACTGGCAATGAATTCTATCTCTAGGTTCACCTTTCCAAATTTGTGTAGGGATCTGAATGTTTGAAAGATTTTCGTCCATTAGTCACGGGTTTGGTTTAATCCAAAGTTGAGAGGATCCAAAGGAAAATTCAGTGGTTCATTCTTTTTTTACAAACTTCAACAACTTATTTCTTCACATACATAGTTTTGGAACAGCAATACAGAACTTTTTTTTTTTTTTTTTTCAGAAGTGGAGGCAATAATAAAAAAAGCAGAACCACAACCTTAGCACAATGAAGAAAACTGGGCATCGATAGAACATCAGACCTTTGATTAAAACTATATTCTTACAATATTTTTTCCCCCACCTAAACAGGCTGAACAAGATCCTCACAATTTAGTTATGCAACATAACTCAGTTTAACTGTTACTTTATGTTCACCTGCATTCAGATGCTTATAATGAGAGAACATTCCCAACCCACACAAAGACAGTGTATTTTGTTAGATAGCAGACTTGTTATATTTTATTCAACTCATCACCATTAAGTTTCTGGGTCTTGCATTTGCTATCTGCTGCCAGGGTTAATATCTTAGTATTTTCTTCCTAGTCTATGGTTACATTTCAAGAATTAAATGATCATTCAGAAAGTTGGCTTCAGTTTATGAGCTGTTAAATGTAAGAGAGATACAGTACATCAAAACGAAAATAGTCAAAGTTATAATCATTAATGTTAACTTGATCCTTAGAGTCTTTATCTCTTGGCACATAATGTGCACCCATTCCTGTTACAGTAATTTCACTCTCATCTAAAAAGTTGATTTCTTATGGAGGACCCAGAGGACACCTTTGTATTCTGTTGTGCTTTGTGAGAAGGTGGACTGAGAACTCTGGAGACAGAAATCTTGCATTTACAGCACTGACAGATGAAGTGAAATTGTCCCCACATGACCCCATTAGCAGACCCTAGGCTGGGTTTGGAGGCTGAGTGACAGGTCAGCTGTTGTACCCTTTCAATTTCCCCCCCCCATCATTAAAGACCATCAAGGAAGGAGACTTGTAGGATCAAATGAAATGTTGGTTAGGCCATATAAACACGCATTCTCTAGGACCCCGGCAGAAGCCACTACCTCCCTTCACACTCCTAAAGAAACATCTGATGAGGGCAGAAATTCCCAAGAAGCTTCAGACTAGACCCAGCTTGCTGGGCCTATTGGAAAGCTCTTTCCCAAACATGGCTTTTTCTTTGTAAAAATAATTCCTTACCCCTGTAATCCTTACAGGTTGCCTAGAGAAGTTTTGGATGCCCCATCCCTTGAGGCATTCAAGGCCACGTTGGATGGGGCCCTGGGCAGCCTGATCTAGTGGATGGCAACCCTGTCCATAGCAGGAGGGTTGGAACCAGATGATCTTTAAGGTTCTTTCCAACCCAAGCCATTCTATGACCCAGGAATCTTATATAAGAATTTTATTTGCCATAGCAAGCTTTTCTGTGTATCTTCAGAAAAGCTCAAAGCCATGTTTATTCTTCCCAAATTAAAAAAAAATAAATTCTAATACCAATGCTAATAAGTGTCACTACCAGCATTGTCTCTATGGTGCTGCCACTCCCCCTCTCCTTAAATTACCTGTAAATTTTATTTAAAAAAATAAATAAAATTATTCACCTAGTATTTGGCATACAGGTCCAAAGTTCAGGCAAATATAACAATCATTTGAGAAATACTCACCAGACAAGTATTCATGCACTCTTGTATCACCTGACATATGATGAACAAGCTGATGAATGACTCAAGATTTAAATAGTAATTACCATTTATCATTATAATAGACTTGCTAATTCATAAATTCTTGGTAAGCCAATTTTCTATAAAAAGGTTAATCAAAAGAGTGGAAAAGAAAGAAAAAAAATAGCCCTAATCTGATAAAAAATGTAAAGGCTAGAATATCTTCACTGCAACATATCCCTTCTAATGATTGAGTAGCTTGGCACCAAAGTGTTTATTGACGCAATACCACTTGCTGTACCAGAGCTCTGATGGAAACAAGGGTAGACAGGAAAGTCCAGGACCTAACTGCTCAAGGAGGAGGTTGAGGTGTGTCAGATGAAGACAAAGGAATTAAGTCAGTCACATATGGCAGAGGCAGACAGGATCCCCTTCACTCATTTCCTAGTTTTATAATACTTGGTGACAAAGTCATGTTCTCATACAGGGTAGAGGAAACTGTATGTGGATGTTCCAGGCACTCCTAAGCGGTGCTGTGAGAAATGCACTGAGGCATCCAAGATACCTGACCTGAAGTGGCCTCGTTGCCAATAGCCTCATCAACTGTTCTACTTCTACCAGTTCCTCTGAACAAAAGAAACATGATGTTGTCTCTGCTTTGGTTAAAAAAAAATTTTAAAAAAGAAAAGAAAGGAAAAGAAAGGAAAAGAAGGGAAAAGAAGGGAAAAGAAGGGAAAAGAAAAGAAGGAAAAAGAAAGAAAAAGAAAAGAAAGGAAAAGAAAGGAAAAGAAAGGAAAAGAAAGGAAAAGAAAGGAAAAGAAAGGAAAAGAAAGGAAAAGAAAGGAAAAGAAAGGAAAAGAAAGGAAAAGAAAGGAAAAGAAAGGAAAAGAAAGGAAAAGAAAGGAAAAGAAAGGAAAAGAAAGGAAAAGAAGAAAAGCAAAGAAAAGAAAAGAAAAGAAAAGAAAAGAAAAGAAAAGAAAAGTCCTCATTTTATGATCTTTATCCGGAAGAGCACTGTAAACATAAGTTACAGAGTGAATTACGAACACAACAATGTGAGCTAGAAAGAATACATACAGAAAACACTGAAATTCTATATATCCAGTGCTCCATACAGCACTTATTCCCCCATTAGATAATGCACATAAATGCATACAAATGCAAATATTCATTCCACCTCTAGTCTTTATGTAGCCACATTTTTTTTACCATGAAGGACCAATATAGGAAAGACTTTATTGATTTTATCTGAGCGGCCCAGATGTGGAAGTTACCTTAAATTGCATAGTGGATGTACTTTTTACTTCAGAGGCATAAGACAAAGGGATAGGGAAAAGATACATCTGTTTGCTGGGAACTGAGGGACAAGAGGAACAGAAAATAATGGAAGTAATGCATGGAAGCACAGTGCCCGTTGCTCTCGCTTCCCCATACTGTTGTGAAAAGGGAAACCTAAGAGATATCCACATTCAAGGGAATTAAGTTTATGCTGAGTTCTGATCATTTTAGCCTGCATTTGGAACCATGCAGGGAAACTTCCCCTTTCAATGCACATTAGGTATCAGGATGATTGGACAGATATTGGGTATTCAAGAATACAGCATTTGGAAAGGAAAAATATCAGCCCAAATCTGTTGTGGACTACATACTGGGATTATGTATAATACTAAAATTTACTACAATGTACTGTATGTTCAGAAAAGTTTATCATGTGGGTAATCTTACTGACTGCTTTCCTACAAAACAGACTCTTCTAGAAACAGAATATGAAATCCCTGCCAAGACAGACTCTCTTTTGCATGCATTTTCTCTTTCTTTGTCTCTCTTGCACATATATGTTTTTAAATTTAAGGCCTGATTTAAATTTAAAAACAGATGTTAAAACTTGACCTGCACTTCAAATTCAGGGGACTTTTTTGAAATCAACAAAAGCTTAAAGATGCATTTAGAGCTCCAGATTTTGGTCCTCCAAGTCCTTAAAAAGGATGTAAAGCATTAACATTTGTTCTGCATGAGGAATGGCTTTCAGCATGTTTTTATATTTGAAACTTCGGACAATTTGTAAAAACTTATTTCATTTGCACTGATTATAACAATTAGGCAGTGTGGAGATTATAAAGGACATAGTAGGAAGGTATCTGTGCCCTTTTTCTTCTTATTTGCTTGACAGTATATAACAGTAAAAGTGTGTAAAGCAAAACTGAAAGCATACTATATAACTCCAAAACGAAAGAAAAAAAAGAACTCAAATACAGAAGCAGGGCAATTATTGCATCATTCTAAAGAGCATAGGTTCAGGCCTAATATTAAGACATAACTGTGTTTCAAGCTACACTATCAAGCTAAATACCAAGTCCCAGAATACAGTATGTTTTCTTTATTGTAAAAATTATCAAATTAATTTACAGTAGAAATAAAATAATTTTAACACTGAATTTCAGAAAAAATACTATGTCAAGTCTTTATATATTTGCATGACTTTTGTTCTAGTTTTTGTGTATGCTAAGCCAAAAGATTAAAACATATAGTATGAAGTGCTATTATTAACAAGTATCACTGGATTTTTTGTTTTCCTGGGGATACAAAGCATAAAGAAAGGTCAGCTTTTGGGTGAGCTGCAAAGGGGAGTTAAATTGGAATAGAATGAATCAAAATGCTTCTGTTCAGCCAACTACATAATCAAAGGATAAAGATTCCATTGAACAATTTAGTATCCATCTTCCCTAACTAACCTATTTGTCATAAATCAAAATATTTCATTTTATAGTTAAAAGCTAGCCTTGGCATTGTGGATAAAGAGGAAGGAAGAGAACAGCACAGGTAGCTGTGAGCTGTATATGCTAGTAAGGTCACACATCCAGAGACTCCTGTGACATCGCAGTAAGCACAACAGTAAAGCTCTGGTTGATTGTGAAGTCACTGGGATGACACGGAGGTATGTTTGGGCTCAGTTTGCTTGCACGATGCTTTTTGTACCTGGTTATTATACGTAAAATGCTCTTTATGATTAATAGAAAGAATATGTCTCCTTGCTGATCTGTGTTTTGGTGTCTTGGAAAGCTCAGTTTATTGAAGATTTTCTATTACTGAATGAGAGCATTATAGGGTTTTAGGCATATATCACCATTTCAGTGTTGAGCTGCTATTGCTGAAGAGTGGGATATAGTACATAGGCCCAGATGGTTACCATTAAATGCTTGAAAACCTGCTTTAAAGTGACTCAATCACCAGTTTTACTGTTTTCAGGGTTAAATTCTAAAAGTGGGCACATTTTTCCAGAGACTGAACACTTGCAACTCTCATGAATTTAGAGCTCAAAATCAGTTATTGAAGTTGATGGAAGATGAATGTAAAGGTTTGGCCACAAAGTCTGTGTTGCTCTTATGGAAATTTTGAGAAACAAATTTGAAGTTGTGTGATCTTAGGAATATTTGAGGTTTTATATCACAGCTTTTGCTATGCTTTCACCATAGCATTATATATTGCTTTTGATGGCTGCCTTTTTTAACAGATGTATATTCTTCCTTGTAAAAAGTTTTCTACCTGTGTTTTAGGAGAGATTAGCATAAGTATTTCTATTTGTAGAAATAATTCCTGTTTGCTTCACAGTGGGAAAATCAGTGTTTTGCCCTTTTTCATGACCTTCAGAAAATATTCTCTTTACACCACTGTATAAATCTGCAGTTATTTCACCTACTGTGTGTGCAGCTCTATCCCAAAAAGGCCAAAAGAGAACAAGAAAAGTTACACACTAGGTGAAGAAGGTAACTGTAGGTATGGAAGAATTTAATGTAAGAGAGATGGGCCAGGATAGGAAAAGAGAAATTGCACTGGAAGGGGGTACTCCATGTCATAAATGGCATGATGAAAGGGAATACAGAATGATTGCTGACCATGACTTGTATCATAAGAAGTGAAGAGATCAAGTAGAGATTTAAAAGACCAAAAGAAATGCTGTTTTATTTAATGTATAATTAAATCAGGGAATTCATTGCCACAGGATATTGTGAAGGCCAAAACTCTAACAAACCCATCAAAAAGTCTAATAGATTACCAAAATTAAGATCCATGGGGCCTATTAACCATAGTGATGTACCTGTACTGCCTCCGGCTCAGGATGACCCCCAACCCTGAGTGTCAAGACAAGGAAAAGGTCCAAATACATCATGACTCTGTCCATTCCCTGCTCATGGATGTTTTTTCCTAAGTCCCTGTCTAGTTATTTTCGGAGGGAATTTCCTGGATTACATGGCTATTTATTCTGATGCATAGCAAATTTCATGTTCTTATCTTGTCAAAGCTAGGACCTTTTTGATAGAAAAATAGAAGACTTTTCTATCAAGATAGGGTGTAGTACTCTGTACTCAATATCCCACAGGATGAGTAGCCAAAGTAGCCCTCTAAAGCCTCACTATACTACTACTCCTACTACTACTACTACTACTACAGTACAGATCAATAAAGAATTCCTGTAATATTTGCCTTTTTTGCAAAGCTAGGTTAAAAAAAAGTATCAGATGGGGCAAAAAAGGCAAATGGACATGACATCCACTTTGCCTCCAGATTCCCAAGAAAGTCCTATTATATATAACTGTTCAGGCATAGTTTCTGACTACTGTAGAGAGGTATCGTTCCAGGTACTAATTACTTGAAAAATATTTGTGTCTCTTTAGTTTTTGCAATTATATATTGACACCATTCAGATAGCCTTGGGAATATGCCTTATTTTGTGTAGGCTGAATATCATAGATGAATGAGGTGGATTCTCCCAACTTTAACATCTGTTAGTCTCTGGTACTCCTAACTGGGCTTCTTTTTTACTGGCAGAGTCTTCTCGCTTCTTAAAGTGTCATTAAAGGGAAAGAGAGCCATGTGGAACATTTTTGGGCAATGCAAGAATATGGTGTGGTGCAAGCTGCAGAATAAAGTACAGGTGTTCTTCCTGATGTTGGTCTTTTAGTCAGATGTGGCTGTTTTACACTGATGTGTATATCTCTTGGAGAACCATGATGAAGCCTTTTCCAAAAAAGGGTTTAGTCATATGCTACCAAATCATCTCCATGGCAAAACACAAAGGCATCCAGTGCGTAAGCCACCTGCTCTATGGATCTATTGCCACAGACAACAGCATTTGTGGCTGGTGTACCATTACCTTCTTGCCTCTTCTCTTTCCTTCCATGCAGATTTGTGAGGGACTAATATAGGCTCCTCCAGCTTATTTAACATGTCAGCCAAGAAAGTCGAGCCTTCATGGAAAAGGAAGAGGGAACAAACCACATTAAGCAAAATGTTGGCCAAGTCTAGGTTTCCCATGGATTAAGAAAGGAGCAGCCAGGTTAACCAAAGCTGTCAAATATAGCTCGTGATGAGAAAGGATGCAGATGAAGGGAATGAACCCTCAAATGACAGCTGGGTTCTCTTTTGTCTTTCAACACCGTAGTTTAGATAAATGTTATACACATATGAAGAGTTCAGCATAAAAGACATTTTGAAGACATGCTTATCTTGGAAGGTTGTGGATGTCATTTTGGTTAGAAAATTACACAGGGATGAACTGTATTTAATATAGAAACATTCTTATTACATGTTTTCTTTTTCTGTGGTGATCTCAAGTACACAATGGTTATTCCCTTGTGGTGTAAATCTGGGATGTATATTACCTGGTTTTGGCTGACAAAAACGCTTCAGGAAATATTTCATCCAATTCCTGCACTGTTTGTCTCGGTTTTGAGTATTGAGTTCATAGTCCACTTTGAATGATCAACCCTGTGCTTTATTCAGCCATATGTAAAGAAAAATTTCAAGACAAGACTTAAGCATATAAGCAGTTCTTTGTGGAGTAGCTACACATTTCTGCATATGTTTGCAGGAAGGTCCTTTTTCAACCAAAATAGAACAGATATTTGATGGTGTCTGCTTGAATATTCATGCAGATCTCAGGGGTCTATATACAGACTTGTGTTCTGTGAGGGCATTATCACAGTTTGGGGCCTTCAGCTTCATTCTCAAGATTGTGCTTACTGCCCATTCCTGAGAAATAAAATTGCTATGTTGTCCCCTTGAAAAAGGCCATCTCTTTGAGCTCCTGATAGCATGATGAACCTGAAGAGAGGAGGACTTCCTAACTGTTCAGAGAGACACTGTGAAAAACTTTATTTGTGCTTTCTTCAAAGAACCGAAGACAAATTCTCCAGTACTTCTTCAGGAGATTCATCATGTTTGACTCTTATGACATCTAGGGAGTCAAAACTCATATTCAGTCCAACTAAGCCAGTTTCACTCTGTCATATGAAGCTTGAATGCTTCTCTCTCTTTTTCTTGGAACATAAGGAACTGTACCTAGTGATAGTAAATCACTGTACCTATGCTTTGTTTCTGAAAGTCTGTCCAAACAGGCGTTGCAACACAGGAAGTATCTGATAACACAGGATCTGAAAATCAGCCTGAATACAGTTGTAGTTCAAAATATCTGGTAATCACAGCAGCTGACAGTGGTTAATTATGAGCCATGGCTCAAATAAGGACTGAACTCTGAGGGATGTGTGCATGATGGTCTGTGTTAATGCAGATGCTGCTGCAGGTATGTTGCAGTGCCAGTGATTTTCTCTTTTAGTTTTTATGAACTGCAAGTCTTCCCACAAAAAAATGCATGAGACTACCAACAACACAGTTAAATCTTCACTAGCATATGTATTGGAAATCAAAAAAACATTTAATAACTTCTGGAAAATTAAGCATAATCTAATAATATTTCTCAGTTTTCTTCAATCTTGCTCCCAAAGGTCTCCAAATGCTTTGCAGACATAATTGCAGTTCACCATATTCCCCAGTTCATCATCTGATCGAAAGGGAGTAAACAACTAAGCAAGTATGCCTTCTTCTCTGAAGCACAGAGCACCTGTAACACAAAGAAATGAGAGCTATAAAAGTTCAGTGCCTTTGAAGATAAGCCCATTCTTGGGTGATATGACCAATATCATCAAGGCCAGTTAAGCAGGCAAGCATGTGTTTAAATTTAAGTTCTGAATAGCTGCAATAGTCCAGATTCTCAAGGTATTACAGCATCGAACTCCTGCTGGAGGCAAGGCAGCTCGGCTTCTGGGAATCAGCCATTGTCCAGAATATGACAATGCCCAGTGCCTCAAGATAAGCACAGTCTCATGCATGTCCTCTTGCCTTAATAGCTGGACCAAGCTGTTTACTAGCTAGGACAGTAAATGGCTGTCACATTTGCAGTAAGCCACACCATATGTGATCCGTGGCCAGATAACACCACAGCTTTTGTAAAGACCTCAGAATTAGTCACACTATTGTCAGCAATTCGGGACAGCAGCTGCAAGATCACAACTGTGCACGATAGTCCTGCCCCATGAACTGTTTTTGTCACTTGACCCAAACCCATCAACAGAAAATGTGGAGTGTATATGGGAAGAGAAGTGAAGGAAGACAAGTTTCTTTGCATGTTGTTCAAGGGCATTGCAGAGTCTCTTGTGTCTCCTCTTCTCCTTCAGAGAGCAGTAAACTGCATTATAACCAGGGAAAGTTTCTGGAGCTCCTCAACATAAACTATACAGAAAATCCAAGAAGTCTACAGTGCTAATTCAGAGACTGGAAATAATCTTCCTGTGATGGCACAGGTATAGGAATAAAATGTTCTGTGTATCTTTTTATGTTGCTGTATATTTTGAGAGAGATTTGAGGTCACCCGCAAAGAGGGAATTTCTCTTATGAGTTAGGTCTGTATTATTTTATTTAAAATTAATAAATAAGAAATGAAAGAGGAGCTTGTTTCTCCAAAATCCAAGTTGTAAAACATATTTATTGAGTTTTTTTAATCTTGTTTATTGCTCTTTTGGTATTTTATGTTCTTAAATGACTACAAGGATTTAAACAGAATTTCTAGTTTTGGTTCAATAAGATTTTAAAGAAGAGCCTTAGCAATCACAGTGCCAATGCAAACTTGCTTCCCACTAAAGTGCAAACCCAAGGAATGCTTAACTTTTCTGGTTTAAATTCTTCATGAAAAAGTAAAAGTTAAAATTGGCAGGAAAACTGCTGTTTAAGCTGCCTGTACACTAACACAAGAGAAAGCTGAGTTTTAGCCCCTGGTGCTCTGCCAGGTACTGTACGCCATATAACCAAGATAAAGACAGAAATAAAGAAAAAAAAAGGTGTGGTGAGATAAGTTTTATTTAGCCTTTGTTGCCCTAATTTATATAATGTAAATAAATAAAAGTTTGCTAAGTATCTCTTGAGGTCATAACCAATGGATTTTCAAAATGTGACAATGTTGCACTAGACAGCAAGTCCAAGAAATGGTGACATATAACTACAAAGCACAATCTTGTTTGGTTATGTGGTTGGCATACGTTTCTGAAGAAATAGCCCTTAAAACTTACTTAAAGCTCTACTTATGAGTAATAGGCTTTTTTTGCTCATGAGTTAAATAATTATGTACAGTATTACACCACTTTTAGCTCTTTTAAAAGTTATAGCATCAGGGTCCTGATGTTGTAGTTTGGCATTTCAACTGTAAGAACTGAGTTTTCACATTTAATATCTCAGCCGCTCTGGATCTTATCCACCTAAAACTTGGCAGTCAGGTTTGTCTGCCCAGATGATTTTTTTAGTAGCTTAAAATTAGTTGGGTCTTTTCTAGCTGTAGAATGGCCAAGAAATAGTTTGTTGCTAGCTATAGATTATTTAACTGGTTGTAATTATAAAATGATTCTGTTAAAAAAAAAAAAAAAGGACAATTTGCTACTTGTCACCAATTTTTGTAGACTGCTGCACTTTGGATTTTGATGGAAAAAGAGTGCTTTAAAACACCCCGAAGACGAACAATGAAAATCAAATACTGGGCCTTGGGGCAAGTGAATTCTCCAGCAGACTTTACCAGTTACACTTTACCTAGGAAACGAGAGTGGTCAAAAGAAAACACTTAATAAAAGTTTAAAAATAGCGTTCTACTCTTGCACCACAGCGTGTCAGTCTTGCTTTTTGCTGTGCCTGCATAGATGACATCTATGGAGAGAGACAACCACTCCCAAACTGGTGTGGCCAGTGAGCTACTATGAAACATCAAAATTACTCATGAGTCACTGCACACTCTCATCATCAATTTTTTATACAATGACTCTCTATAAACCATCTGACTCTGGGGACCTCATATGTTGGCTTTATGGTGCAGCACTATGCTTCAAACTGGAGCCTGAAAGTCAAGAGCAAGTTTTGTTGTGGGCCTAAAGATGGACATACAAAAAATAAAAATTGGCTCTAACATCAGCTGTTCCTGTGCCTGAATAGTCAGAATGGGCCAGCCTGAAATATTTCAGATGATCAGCAATTCCTACAGTGTCTGATAGTTTGACAGTAGGGGAAAAAAAAAAAAAAAAAGAAAAAGGTCTTCTGCTTTGTTATTCAGCAAGTAAATCACGCAGATTTAGAACATCATAGGCATTTTTAATAGACTGGATTAAGGAGAGGATCCTAATCCAACCGAAACCTGTAATACTGCTTATAGTTGGAGATGTACATGTCACTGATTCTTTGATTGATTTAAATGAAAAATAGAGAGAAAATGTATTCCTTTGATCCCAAAATGAAACAATATAAGTTTCAATGGCTTCTGTGGGATTTTAAAAAATACGAAATTAAATCTAAACCATAAAATATTCAGTTTTGTTCAGACAATTTTTGAAGTTCATAGAATCATAGAATGGTTAGGATTGGAAGGGACCTTAAAGATCATCTAGTTCCAAGCCCCCTGCCATCAGCAGGGACACCTTCCACTAGACCAGGTTGCTCAAAACCTCATCCAGCCTGGCCTTAAACACATCCAGGGAGGGGGCAAATGTTATTAAACAAAAGTATATTTAAGCTTGAAATGACATTTCAAAATGAACAAATCAAAACACTACAATTAGAGCACATCTAAGCAAATGTTTTGACTGGAAAATTATTTTTTTTTCCCCCTCCAATCAAACTGTAAAAATCCAACATAATTTCATAAGTCCTTTTCATTAACTCATCTCTACATTATGTTATGATTATAAAAATATTAAAAAATAAATGAGAATTTATTCCTATTTTCATAGATTTCCAGGCTTTTCCATGGATTTTGTCATTAGGCACTAGCAAAGAGCACCTTTTAAAGAGTCCATTACACTGCTAATTCTTTGTTCCAAGTGTATAACAATATAATCCCCTTAGTTCATACTGTTTAAAAAATATGTGCACATTTTCTCTCTCTCTTCTACTGAATTTTACACTGAGATGCTTATGCTAAAAAAACACTTCACTGGAAGAAAATAGAATAATCTGTCCAACAGTCTGTTACCAAGGCTTCTTACTAAAGGGCCATATTTTTTATTAGTTAAAAAAACTCCATATTTATCATCAAGCAGAGATAATCCTCTGGGCTGTTACCATGGTGTTACCATGTTGCTGTTGCAACTTTCCATACGAACAGAATTAAAGCCAATTCTGAAGTCTTACACCCAAGGCAGAATTACTACAGTAATGTCAATGTCATCATCTCTTTCCATGCACACAACCTCTAAGCAATGTAGTTAGTAACACTGTTGCAGACTTCAGTGTTGGAGTCTCTCTTACTTTCCTATCATGGATTTAAAAGCTGTCTATTAGGAAAAGAAGACCCCAACTGGAATGAGATTATAATGCAATCATCCAGTTCAGAACATTATGCCATGATTTTAGCAGCATGCTAGAAATTCCCTCTGCTCCTGGGCTTAATGAAATTTGAACTTCTGATATGGTTCAGCACAGTTTTTGGAAGACAACCAATAAGTTTGGGAGGTTTGCAGTTGAGACAAGGGGCGTGTTTGCCAGGATTTGGTTCTCTCGAGGAAAGCTAGCTGCAGGGCTAGATCTTTTCTTTTCATTGGATATAAAACAGCTATGCTCACAGCAGTATTTACTAGCTGATGGCAGCCTGTGATAGAGCTATATCTTTCCAGCAATACTTTAACCGGAGAATATCCAGTAATGACTGTAGCTGTATGCCCACTCAATGGTGCTTTCCTACTATATAATGCAGTATTCAAGAAGGGGCACTTGACTGCAGCAATGCATTTAAATGCAGAAATCCACCTATTGAGTAAAAATCACATACTATGCTTTTCTAGGTGTTACTTTATGAGAAATTATAATATGAAGATATCCTGGAATGAAAAAAGCAAAGATGTGTACCTGCACACAACTGCTTGTTCTATTTTTCAGGCTAACAGCTTAGCTGTAACATTCGTGCATTAGCTAAATAACATCTCAAGGGGAGCTGGAGATAGAAGCTTGATGTCTTCTGATTGTACATGTGTGAGTTTGTGCTCTCAAAGGATGATCCTTAAAAAACTCCCTGCTGGAAGCTATTGTGCATATTGTAAAAGGACCGTTGCTAAGTGCCAATTGAGCTAGTACTGTATACTTGCCATTTTAAAAGAAGATTTCATACCACTTGATTATGTTAAATAGAAATGTTTGAAATTTAAACTGAATTACATCAAAATGGCACAGTAGTAATATGTCTAAAGAGCTGCTGCTACTCTCCCTTGTAACTAATTTCAATCCCTTCTGGTAGACGGTTTTATGTGAAACTGTGACAGTATATGTGTGAGCGCAGCTTTTGCTTTACCTATCAAATTGTCTTTATCTCAACCCATGAGTTCTCTTACTTTTACTCTTCCAATTCTCTCCACCATCCCATTGTGGGGGAGTGAGCGAGCAGCTATGTGGTGCTCAGTTGTCAGCTGGAATTAAACCATGACTGTATATTACAGGTAAAATTGAGAGAGCCTTGATATAAAAAAGTCATAAATAACTACGACCATAAAACCAGACCTGTGTTTATATTAACAGGCAAGATCTCCTTTACAGTAAAGTACTGTCCTTGGTCAAAAAGAGATACCATTTGTAAGGGCAGAATTTAATATTTAGCTTTTAGGTTGCACTAAGGTGTTTTCTGGGCAGACGATGATGATTCACGTCAATTCCAGCAATACAATCTAGAGAATATATTTAGTAGAAATGATGCAGAAATTACCTCAAGATCAACTTAATCAAGAATGAAAAGAAATATTAATAATAGCTAGACAGCATGAGAGTCTGACTGGAACCAGAAATCCAAGGTCATTATCAGGTAGACGGGAGAGAAGAAGTGAATGATATAGCACAAACAATTGGAAAATATATTTTTAAAGAAGGGGGAAAAGAGATGGGTGCCTACTCTACATGTAAAAATCTTGTATTTTTATGAACAATAACTTATGATATTGCATGCAGAAATGGGCAAAAATAAACATTTTTTTAAAAGATACTTCAGGATTTATTAATTTGATAAGTAGTTCAGAGGGAGGAAACATAGGAATAACCCAGATATATTTAAGCTAATTTTGCCCTTTTAAAACACATATTTGTAAGTTTTCTTTTTTTTTCTTTTTTTTTCTTTTTTTCTAAAAGAGATAAAATTCAGGTAAATTAAATACTTAAAAAAAAAATAAAATATGTATATATATATATATATTTCAGTACATACCAGACAAATCTGAAGGGAAGGGAAGGGATTGTCTGGGCTTTTTTCAAGGACTGTATATTTCAGATGGTCTGGAAATTCTAAAATGCAATTTTTCAGTTAGGGAGTGAAGAGAAAAATAAACCCTTTAAACAGCTCAAATAACACTTGAGATGCACCAAATATATTACTCGTTCTAGAATATTATTTTATCTTATACTATGATGAAATGTTCAGCTGACCATTCCCCTTCCCATTCCCACCGTAGTCACAGAATCACAGAACTGCAGGGGTTGGAAGGGACCTCAGGAGATCACCTAGTCCAACCCCCCTCCTAAAGCAGGTAACAGGTTGCACAGGAAAGCATCCAGGTGGGTTTTGAACATCTCCATAGATGGAGACTCCACAACCTCTCCATGCAGCCTGTTCCAGTGCTCTGTCACCCTCACAGTAAATAAGTTTTTCCTTAAATTTGTCGGAACTTCTGGTGTTCCAGTTCTTGCCCATTGCCCCTTGTCCTACAACCAGACACTACTGAAAAGAGCCCAGCCCCATCCATTTGGCCCCCACATTTCAGATAATTATAGACATTGATAAGATCCCCAGTCAGTCGGTCTGAATTTACCCTCAGAAGGCAACAGATAATTTCCCTAACAAAAGACCAATGGTACTTTCATGCATTTTCAGGCAGTCTCATGTGATGTCACCAGAAAGAGATGGTTAATGGGTTGTGATGGAAAAGTTAACTTACAAAAGGTCCTCATATGGGTACCAGGCTCCACATTGTGGCCAACGAAGTGCTGCACCCCACAAAATTACCTTCTGGAGCTTTTTTTAGCTTCCTAGAGTTTGTGCTGAACACTTTGACATGTCTCTTCATCTGATGTTTATATTCCTAACCTCAAGCTTGGTTTCCAGTGATGGTACCTGACCTACTGGTGGGTTCTAAGATAGAATCAAGACCTCGGGCTGCCCATTCTGTAACAAAATTAAAATCTACTGTGCTTCTACTGATATCTTGTTTTTCAGTGGAACACTTCTTATTCAAGCTGCCACTTTAACTGGCGTACTGAAGCGCTCACACGATCTCTTACACAAACACCAAATACCAAGTGAAAGCATGAAGGGATCCTCTGAGGAACTAATTCTGTCCTGGATGCAGAGAACAACACCCAGCACAAGAACTGACATCCCAGGATCAGACCAATGCCCACCTTCTTCTTTTGCTTGTTTGTTTGTTTAAAAGAAGCAACCTTACCATACCAGGAGCAAATCTAAATATGCAGCATCTAGCTTTTTCTAGCTTTACTCTTAGTTTCTGTTAGTTTACCAAGTATTCAATAAATTATTATCTTCAGTATTGTCTGGCTGTTCTTTTTATTCTTTTCTGTATTTTACTTATTTAGTTCATTTCTATTTCATATTCAATTGACTACATTACTGATTTAATAAGTAAGCAAACTTTTCTTTCACTAGCACTTCAGGTCCTTCATTTTTAAACTCCTTCACAGTTTTTTATTTTCCAGTTTTCAAATCATTCTTCTTTGAATGCCTGATCCTTAGTTGCTTATTGTTTTATTTTATTTTAAACTAAACAAGAGAAAAACAGTTTCCTGCAGTTTTCATTCCTGTGTTACTATGAGTTTCAGAGTGATCATTATGGTTATATTTGTGTCCAGGAAAAATCAGCTGCAATATATTTGAATCATGTCAGGAAAACACAGTTGTGCAATTATGACTGCAAAAAAAAAGCTCTTCCAAGGATGGAGCTCTATATGCCCCCCAAACTAGTACCCTTGACTAAGAGCATTTGCAAAGTACTAAATCTTAACTTCCAGTACCACAGTCTCCTTTGTACTTATATTAATGTTTACAGTGTAAGCACTGTATCTAGAAGAAGTACGTAAGTATGTGTAAGTATGAACTGATGAATCATCATGTAAGTGAATGAGAGTGCTGGAAACAGTGGAGTATGTAGTACATGTGATGTACCTTCTATTGCAACATTCATTTGTTCACTGAAATATTTTAAAATGTGTAGATTTAAAATAATAAAGAAAATCTTTTTTTTTTTACATTTTGCTTTGAATTTTTATGTTGAATTTTATTGAAACATACTTTTTAAAATCATTCATTTTAGTATCCATTTTTATCAAATTATAATCTTTTACCACTTAATAATAGAGGAGCAGAAGCTTTTTAAGCACATAACAACTTCTGACAATTTGATGGAATTCAGTTTGAGTAATAATTTTATCAAATAATATATTTCTTTTAAAAAATACCATTTATTAAAACATTATCCACAATTTAGGCAGAATGGTAAAGCAAATGTCATTTTTAAACACATGACCCACCTTTGCTGAAAGCGCAGCACAATCACAACATGTTATAGGAAGCACTAACATGCTTTGAAATACGGATACCTCTATCAATAGGTTATTAAGCCTACAGATGAGATCTCAGCATTTCTGAGCTAAATACTACTACTACTTCTTCTTGTGCATCTCCATTGATTTTAGTGACTTTTCATGGGTTGAACTCAAGATAGGATATGATTTTCAGCACCTAGTCCACAAAAGACACACTTGTCTGGCATAGACTAAAGCACTTGTAGGCTCCCAAAAAGCAATTTTTGCTCTCTTTGAACATCTTCCGGTCTGGTGCCCCAGGGAAAGTGAAGGCCTGGGGACAGGATCTGGCAGGCACCAACATGAAAGCAGCCTCAGCATGGATACTTTTATGAAAGATCAGGGCAAATAATCAGAGGCATTGCTTTGGCAATCGCAGATATTCAGGTGAAGGATGGAAACAAAATTCCTTAAATTGAAGCTGTTCTGTGGAAGAAGATGGAAAATATACTGAAACACAATAAGTATAAAAAGTAGCAGGGACTGAAAGCAAAGGTAAAGGTCTACATACCTAATTTCAGAAATGTGAATTTTGTTCTAAGGACTAAGTTGTTTACCTGGGAGGAAGATGAGCTGCACCCTCCATCTGCAGAAGTCTAGAAAACTCAGTAGTTCAGATTGAAGACTTAACTATGCAGGCAAATATCTACACCGATGCTCTAGCTACCCCTCAGAGAGGGGGTAGCTCAGAGAGGGGTAGCTAGACCATCAGACTGGCCTGGAGCAGGGACAAATGACATCACGGTAGTGGCCAGGAGTCTGATTTCATTTAGTCAATGAAAGAATAGAGTATTATGCATACGAAGGGGAACACTGTCAATCAAAGAGCCTGTGAGCACTCCAGCCCTCGTGCCTCATAGGCTGCAAGCAAGGATATATAGTGGCTCCAGAGTCCCCTGGGCAGAGGTCAGAGCTGAAGCAATGATAATCTATAGTTTCCTTTGTCTGTTCTACATGTGAAAACATCTGAAACAAAGGAAACTTTGGAGTTTCATTAAACAATTTCTTTTTCTTTTCCATTTTGGTGTGACAAAGGTTTTAAATGATAGATTTTATTTGAGATGCTTAAATATTTTTCATCAGTCTTTCACTTCAGAAATCAGTTTTCATTAAGATTTTTAGAAAGAAACTATTGTTCGGACAATTTGGTCTGTCTTCTCTCGTCACACACAACCAACAAGTCAATTAGTATTTTTGTTATGAAATTTGATTCTTCATGCCTGAAATAAATCCATCAATTCTGGAAAGAGCTTCAGTCTTGGAATACTGTCCCATGAGATGTAGAGAGATGAATTACTGTCTGTGCATTGCCAGAAAACAAAGCTCCTGCCTCTTACCAACAACTGCAAAGTTCTAGTCTTTATAAAATTATGCTGGCTCTGGAGCCTTCCAGACTTCATTGTAGGCAACTTTAATTCCTTAAAATGACAGAAGAAAATCCATTTGAACAACTGAGTGGTTTTCTGATGTGTTAATGAGAAGAAAAAAAAAAAAATGACCAATGCAGCATCAGAGCTGCTGAAAGGGAGGGACAACTCTCTTGCCAGGAGGACGGAGGGTAAGAATAACAAGTAGGAAGAGAGGTGAGGGAGGAGAGAGAAAAATCCCTTCCTTTCAGAAGCAGCATGGTAGCAGATAAGCTACCATCAACCTCTGGTTTAAGAGGTCTCAGTGCTACCTTACCTCTATTTTTAAGATGTTTATTAATGGAAGAACTCATAAAAGTCCACTCTCGTTTATTCAGGGAATAGTGTGAACACAGGAAGTTTCACACTTCAGATGAAAGTCAGTCCTCCAAACCAACCAACTTACTTGAATATCTGCCTGGGTTAGTGCATCTGCCATTGGAACAAGTCCATTTCTCACCAGAGTGAGATTAGGTCTTTTTATATGTAGGTGCTGACTTGTCAGAAAGCACTGGAAAATAATCTTAAACATTTATTATTTTACCATCAATAAACTGCAGTTTACTTAATCGTAAAGGAATGAACACATACAAGTGTAAAATATTTCACATTTTTAACTATGTTTAACTATAAACCTTAAGGCAGACTTTCAGGAGGTAAATTCCTTCTTCAGAGAATTTCTTGTGAATTTTGTATAAGCCTTTTTGTGTTCCATGTCTGACCTGACCAGCATGGATACTCCTGTGTGTAAGAGAAACATACAAATAATCAGGTTGCCTTGAAGAATTACAACTTTTCTAAGACTTGAGATGAATTCCTGCATTTTGTTTATCTCTAAAATATATGTTCCACGTCGGTGTTAATACTGTTCCATATAGCTCTCCTGAACAATTTTTCTACAAGAATTTTGTTGTGGATGCCCTTAATATTTCACAAGTGTTCCGTAAAATAGTGCTGTCTCTTTAGAATTTCCCGTGTTCGTTTTCTGCCTATAACTTCAGACAGAATATAATTCTTTTAGTGGTTTGTATGAATATTCATAAGTGACAAGTACTCTGAGTTCTGAAATATCGGATCGTGAGGTTTTGTAATTATTATATCAGGGCTTCTCTCAGTTGTACCCTGGGATTAAAATGTCTTTATTTCAGTGCAATAACAGAGGAAGAACACAAGATTACAACAGATTTTAACAAGAAGGAGATAACTGCATTATTTTTCATTCTTCTTTCAGTCTCTGTCACGAGGATGGAGTCATGCTGTGACATTCTTCTCTGCGTATTGGAACATGAGAATGATATACTCAACTTTGAATGTCTTGAGTTTTGTAACATATAATAGTTGAGTTTTACTTCTTTCACCCCAGTATTTTGCATTTTGATAGGCAAGTACCACTTCACTGCTAAGGCCCTTCTGCTGACGTTTAACACAGCGGGTAGCTTTAGCAGTGCAATTATCAGGAAGGGTTGTGGTGTCCCGGAGGAAGTCGGTGTGTGTGCGCATGTATAAACTGGAATATCAAGGCAGTAGAAAGCAGAGGAATGCATACCAGGCAAGTGAAGCCATTTGATCATGTCAGCCCAGTCAAGCCAAAGTCAGAGTGATGGTTAGGTTGGAAATCCTTGCTTCGCCTACTTCATGCATTTGATTTGAGTGAAAATATAAGACAGCATAGATTAACGCGACCCCATTTTACTTTCTGTTAAACTACTACACTTCCCAGCTGAGAAAGTTCTACCTTACAAGTTGAGTAACAGGAAATCAACATAGAGGAATCTGATTCACCCACTTGATGTATATTCTGTAGAAGTTTGATCTCTGGTTTCCAGTTTCATCACAGCCATTGATCCTTACACAGTTTTAAGGTCATTGTTTCAAATGTGGGTGCCTAAATCATAAATATGTATCAAGGTGTTCATCCTTAATATATAGAACTACCTTGTATGAGAAACAAACCCAGGATTTGGTCTTCAATAACAAGAGTACAGCAATAATACAAGTCTCAGTGAGCTATTACTATAACAAGTTCAGCAAAGAATAATCGAAGTGCACTACTATAAGCAGAAGACAGCCCACCTATGAAAGGTAAAAAAAACCCCAGAAATAAATGTTTCACCTACTGTAGCTTTTGCTATCGCACTTGTAGTTATTACTGCTGGTGCTGAGGAACTGCTCTCATTTTTGCTTGAACTCAAAATGTTTTAATGACAGAAGCATTTGTGCTATGTGTTACTTTTGCTTTTACAAATATATTTAAAGAAGTTTGGAGGGATTTTCTTTTCTTTTAATGAGTAGCACCCTTTAGAAGCACACTTGATACACCCTCTTTGCTCTTGCTTTCCTTAACTTCACTGTTTGTCTTTCCTTCACTTGGTGGCTGTTGTTGTCACGTAGTTTGCTTTCCCAGGCTCCAGCCCCCCTCCATCTTCTTCCTATTCTACCTCCAAACAAAATAAAACAAAACAAAGCTCTGTTCATTATTTTTTCTTCCCGAGACAAGTTCATGTTTTTTCAACATACTGCAGGAAGACAGTGTATGCTGATTTTGTTGCTTAAATATTATTTTTTATCATTTCTGTGTTTATTTTTCCAAATGTGCTAAGAGACCTCCCAATGAGATCCCGTCTTCCCTCTCCACAGTCTTCCCCTTAGGAATCTGAATGTTGCTAATATCTCCTGGGTAAAATCCAGCCACTGTGTCCATATCAAGTCAAGCTGAATTTACTCCATGCCCTGCAGCTGTTCCATTGTCTCCTTATTGCAACACAGGTTTCTGTTTGTTTTATTTATTTATCATTTCTAAGTACTAGGCTTTCTGGTAAAATGTTGCCAGCTGGAACTTATATGGAAAATGTTTAGCACAGCTTTAACACGTGTTCCAGACTATGTGTACATGCATTTCATTCTGGGTAAATCAGCATTTAGGGAGTATGGGAAAATAAGCTGTGAAATGTGATCACCTTGTCCAGAGCTACAGTGCTGTTTAATAAAATCTCTAGCAAATTCAAATAGCAAAAACTCAGCCAAGCTTTTAGTGCGTGCGTTTGCTCCTCCCTGAACTATCAATATCAAAACAGCCTCTTAGACAACAATGTCAATGAATAATGAATAAAAATAAATAGAAAAAAATGAATAGATATTTCTGATGAATAGCTATCATCCCTGACTGTGATAAATCACATTTCTATATATCTTTATTTTGAGCATTTATTAGCACTTACTTGCATCAGTTAATAAGTTCTTCACTGTGAGGGTGGTCAGACACTGGAATAGGTTGCCCAAGGAAGCTGTGGATTCCCCCTCCCTGGAGGTGTTTAAGGCCAGGCTGGATGAGGCTTTGAGCAACCTGGTCTAGTGGAAGGGAACCCCCTGCTCATGGCAGAGGGGTTGGAAGCAGATGATCTTTAAGGTCCCTTCCAACCCAAACCATTCTATGATTTTGTGATTATATAAATAAGGTTTATGCCTCTAGGAGCTTATGTAGAGGGTCTTTTGGTTTTCTGTAGCTTTTCCCTCATTCAGAATTAACCAGTCAACTTTTCTGTTGACAGGGCATAAAATATAGAAATAAGGAAGAAAACTATTGATATCTGCATAAAGTTCCTCAACAGGAAATTCATAATGAAAGAACTTGGTACTCACCGGAAGTTTACACTTACGTTTTTCCTGGTTGTTTCCAGGTCTTACTGATGGATGCATGAAATGTAAAGTTGTCTGTGAAGGTATTCAAGTTGAGGTCAGTACCATAGCATGTGTTTGTTATGATTCACAGGTGGGAATTCAATGTAAATGTGAGGGATGATTTGCCCAGGAAGACACAGCTACTCTTAATGTGGTTGGCCAATATGCTGGGAGAGGTCTCTGTTGGACTGACATGGGGAGGTAGCAGCAGACATTGAAATTGGAATTCTTGTTGCTCCAAGCAATGATGAGGGGTCTGTGACACAGCACAGTACCTCCTCATACCTGAAAATCAGAGGAACCTTATGCAGATATCAATAGTTTTCTTCCTTATACTCATGAAGTATTTCTGGACTGTTATCTAAAATATACGGAGCTTAGATAAATATGAACTATAGTTTAATTCTACTTCTGATACTTCATTGGAAAGAATAATTTCTAAGGCATTTCTCAGGAATGATACTGTCCACCACGATCCATCTGGACAGGAACACAACGGATTATTTGTGACTGTTTGGATCCTCACTGCTTATACAACAACTAAATTAAAAAAAATGGAAACATATACCTTGGCATTCATCTATGTATTTGACATTAAAGTCCACTAGAGTCTGAAGTCAGGTGTGAGTCCAAATAAGACAAGGAGTTGAAACATAATATATACCTTTCTGTAGTCATCTCAATATATGTATGATGCTTCACTTCTAATGAATTTATATTTACAATGTCTAATTTCCTTTTCCCTCTTCCAGCATGCGTCACCACTGACTCTAATGGTTTAAGGAACATTACATTGGTGTAAGATCATCATGGAACCACAAAACTTGAATTCAGGAAGAAAACCAATACATGGAGGATTTCAGATGTGTATAAGTCAAAAGATGACTAGTCTTTAACACACATTTCCTTCTAGCTAGTTATCTATTAGTAAGCACGTGGTGAATGTTAAGGACAGTTAAAATCATCTACAAAATAATTTATTTTATATGCTTAATTAATCAACATAATCATTGTCTTACATTTCACCTCTGACTCTGAACTCTTGGGTTCAAGTCATCAGAAAGAGTAGTTTTGTGACATTTAAACCTTGAAGTGTGATATAGATAGATAGCAAGATGAGGGAGGCGATTTTCCCCCTCTACTCCACTCTTGTGAGATCTCACCTGGAGTACTGTGTCCAGTTCTGGGGCCTCCAATATAAGAAGGACATAGACCTACAGTAGCAAGTCCAGAGGAAGACCGTGAGGATGATCCAAGGGCTGGAGCACCTGTTCTATGAGGACAGGCTTGAGAGAGTTGGGGCTGTTCAGCCTGGAGAAGAGAAGGCTCCAGGGAGAACTTATAGCGGCCTTCCAGTACCTGAAGGGGCCTACAAGAAAGCTGGGGAGGGACATTTTACAAAGGCAGGTAGTGATAGAACAAGGGGTAATGGCTTTAAACTGGAAGAGGGTAGGTTTAGATTAGATATTAGGATGAAATTCTTTACTGTGAGAGTGGTGATACACTGGAACAGGTTGCCCAGAGAAGATGTGAATGCTCCTTCCCTGGAAGTGTTTAAGGCCAGGCTGGATGAGGCTTTGAGCAACCTGATCTAGTGGGAGGTGTTGGAAGTAGATGATCTTTAAGGTCCCCTCCAACACACACTATTCTATGATTTTTTGATAATGATATTAAGTTGTGACAAGAAGCCTCTACCAAAGAAAATAGCCACTTTGAGAACTGCCACTTTCTGCCTCTCTAAATCCTCAGCTTTCTGTTTGAAACAACACATACTGTGGATGTTGTGTCACAGAGAGGAGAACTCTGCATATTTTCATCCTGATCTTTTCCAGCATAAGCTCATTTATGATGTTACTGTGCACCAGGAACTAGAATAGTAACCCTCACCCCTATTTTACATTAAAGTATTGAGTAAGTGTCTTTTGAAGAGTGCTCATATCCATACTTGCTTTCAGGTTATGTGGGACAGGTGGTATGATATTTATCTGGACCACCAGCTATGCGTCTTTAAATGCAAACAAGACAGACAATTGTGTTAGCTCCACCTCAAGATATTTCTTTTTCCCCAAAAAAATCTGTGGAACACAACTAAGACTCTATATTAAGACCGTGACAAGCGGAGCTGGTGAGCAGACCTGTAAGTTTTTGTACCATTTTCATGAATTTAACAGCAAGGGCTGGTAACCGCATAACACCTGGATAATCATTACATAGATAAGACCAAGGCAGAAATTTTCCTACAGAACTAAGAACGGCCTCAAAAATGTGGTCGGTAGCCATAGAGGCCAATTTCAATTGAGTCAACAGCAAAGTGCAATGAAAGTAAATCACAAAAACAAAATTTCAGGTAGCAAATTTCCTGTATGACAACCTTTTCTTTCTGTAATAACAAGCTGTGCACATTGATAAATCAATAGCTGTTTATAATAATAATAAATCCAGTACATAGAATATGAAAAAAACCACATATCATTTCAATGAAGTGGAGAATAAACCTGTAATCCACAAAGTGTTACTCTCTTAATGCCTGATTCTGTGTGGGGCTGATAACGATCGCTGTCAATTAACATCACAGAGAGCTGCTTGTGCTGCAGACCTCCCAGCTGGCTGTCAGACCCACACAGAATGAGGCAGCAGTCTCAACTGCTGTAAAACTCTTAAGTGTTATAAGAAGAAAATTTTAAGAAGGAAGTTCAGGTTCAAAGGGAGACGTGTGCGCCTTCTGAACTGATCCTGAAAATACTAGTTAATAGCTCAGAGCTGCACAGCCAGCCAATGTAACCAATGCCACCTGAAATAACCTTTAAACTCTCCTAACTTCATTAACTGTCTATTTGTTAGAACCATGGATATGTTGGTTTTTTTTTTAACAAATTAGTGTTTTTAATATTTTTCCTCAGAAATTCACTCGTCAAATGAATAAAGAGCATGCCTTTGGATCTGTATTTGAACATTTTATAAAATTATCATTAAAAATAAATTCCCTGCCAAGCTAATCAATCAAGTTGGTTTTTTGGGGGTTTTGTTTTGGGTTTTGTTTTTTTCTTTAAACTGCATTCATAAAACATTTTAATAATTACCTTAACATTTTCTGTACTCTGATACTACATGCAGATGGAAGATGTTTAATGCTTCATGCAGTCTAAATCAAGTACTTCCTTAACAAACTCGTATAAAAGACAAAACAATCTAAAAGCAGCCTTCATTATGCAATACTGTAGTTGCATATTCACATAACATAAACATTTACAATAACTGGGTTATTCACAGATGAAAATCAAATCCTTTTCAGTTCAGACAATTTCTCTGCATCAGGAGAATGAATAAATTAAAAGTATGCTCCAGTAATTTACTCTTTCCAAGCAGCTATCCTGCAAGCTCTGCAGAGGATGTCAAAACCTGCTGATATCTAGCAGAGTCAACTCCAAGTTTGTGTATCCTGGTCCACTCTACCTTTCCATCAGGCAGTACATGTGGAAATGGAAAAGTAGCTCTCTAATTAATCAAAGTCAGATCTGCCTGAACGCCTGGAGTTGCTGCTGATCCTTGTCCCAGCTTCTACCATGTTCTCTCTCTATGTTTTTTACCTTGAAAACTTCTGCTCAGAGCTGGGAATGCCTGAAGGGCTTGCACGGTAAGTCAATGTGAAATTATCTCAG
>NW_010295151.1:37743-50243 GCF_000700745.2 Antrostomus carolinensis
TTAAGGCAGCAATTTTTCACACTCTCAAACTCTGACAAACGCACAGATTGCCTCTCATGTTTGACTTCAAAATATTCAAAGAAAAGCTATTTTTATTAAAAACACTCTAGAGAAAATTGTATGTCACTTGTTCTCTGATATAACTTCATTTCTCCTGACAGTGACAATTTTCACCTCAGTACAATTTCTTTATTTTTTCCAAAGCTAATTCTGCTTAATATTAGTATTTATACAAACTCATATCAACTTGTCTCTGTGAAATGTTCAAGGGTGTCAGGTAAATGTTGCTCACTGTCAGTCATCTTCTTTGGTGCTCAAAATGATCAATAGATTAAAAACTGCAGCTACTTATTTGAGATTTTATTGTTTTATTTGTAAGGAAGAACTTAACAAATGTTAGATTGTATCATTTGACAAAGCTGGGTCTGAAAACTATGAGGATCTGAAAACTTGAAGGCAATGTCTGCTGTAGATTTTTAAAAGTTTGTAGGGATACATCCATTTGTTCTGTGTCTTTAAGTAAAGCAGGTAAAACAGTGGATGCTTTGTGTAACACTGCTTACTTTTTAAGAAGATTACTTGAGATGTCATATTGCACTGAAACACCACCTTCACTTTATTGTGAATGCTGCAGTGCAGAAACATCACATTATAATCACTTCAAACAAGGAATATATTTTGCATATTTTCATCTATGTTTATAATTTCGCTAAACCTCAGCAGAATCAAACCTGGTAGGGACACGAATGACAGCAGGTCCAATGTTCCAGAGACTGCTGAAGTCTAGGAACACTGATATATGGGAGAATTGTTAATATGTATAAGGATACTTGTGGCCTGTGACCCCAAAGCATGTCTTCTGGCCTTATCACTTTTCCAGGAGAAAAAGTAACCACTGACATGTGCATCTCCGCAAATAATTCTGAGGGAATTTGTAGAGTGAAATTTCATAAAATGCCGCACTACCAAAATAAAAGATTTATGGATGCAATGACATTTGTGTACTGACCAGGCATAGTAAGCTTTGCTTTACCATACCCACAACCCTGTTACAAATGTGTCTTTTGCTCTGTGACAGAGATTCAGCTTCTAAACTGCATATATTTTAATTTCATTGATATCTATGTCATAGCAATTAAGGGAGGATTTACCTTGTAGCCTTCTTTTGTAAACACTGTTAGGTCAAATGTAGTACATCAAACATGGAAGTACATTACATAAATTCCAGGGTTACAACAATACCATACACAGCCGTTCCATAGCTGGGAAGGCAGCACAGGTCTAACAGGGTGAGGGGAACAACAGCACAGTTTTTGCTCCTGCGAGCTTTGTCAGTGTCGCTCCTCTGCTGGCAGAAGCAAAGGTCAGTGGTTTTGGCCATTCAGTTCACATAATCTTAACCTTGACCAAGTTTAGATGACAAACATGACAGATCTGTGCAGCAATTTAAAATAAAGCATATATTGAGGTTAAATTAAGCCCAGATTAAATAAATTGAATCACTGCCATGAGAAATGCTTAATATTCTGCAGAGTAAGGTAAACATAATGTACGTATTAACTACCAAAAATATGAATGACTTTACCACAGAATCACAGAATCACAGTACTACTTAAGGATATAAATAAGCACCAGATATCTAATGCAAGAAAGCCAGGGTTTCCTATTTTAAGAATGTAACTTTCAGTATATTTCAATAACTCTTTCCTGTTTCTCAGAGCAGCTTTTTTGAGTGTATTTGTACAATTTCCTAGTGAAAGCTTCAAACAATACTAAGTGCAGTAAATGACACATTTATGAAATGATCATTTAAACTAGATTTTCACTTTTATAACAGTCAGCTAATAAGCAATTACAGAATATGCTTTCTTCTTATAAATACTAAAAACTTTATTTCCTTGTTTCTTGAAAAGTGTTAGAATTAATATTAAGCACTCATTTAAAAGCACATACTACCAAAAGTGATGTTAAATGAAAGGAATTCCGTGCATTAGACATTAAGCTTTAATGATAATTTAAAGGGAGAAAAACAAACACCTTTTTTTTATGTTATTCATTAGAGAATTATTTCATTTTGCACAGAATTGTAACTAGTGTCAATTAGACTGCTTGCATTAAAAGACACTCTAGTCGGGATGTTCTCTAAATTACATAATTCACAATATCCTTACTAATGAAAAGTTTAGATGACTGAATATACAATGCAAAAGTTCAAGCTTTGTATCTATTATCCTTTATTAATTCACACATATTGTATGCATTTTATTATGCTAACCGAAATGCAGTGTATTCTGCTTTTCTGAGTAATGTGTTGCAATTCAACTCCACTTCGATAGAATACTGCAAGTAATTAAATCTGTTTCATTCCACAGAAACTCATCCCTCTCTCTATCTCTTCCTTCCCCTCTTTCTTTATATTTTTAAACGCTGTATTGACTTATGGTATGTGATCTGTTAAAATCATGCAGCCTTACAAAGATCTCAATTTACAAATAGAAATTGGAGGGAAAACTTCTAACTTTTCAAACCTTTGATATTTAAGTTGCATTTTCATATGTACAGAAATAGTCCAGTAATACCATTTTAAGTAATCCTTTAGTTCAACCTTTGTCTTACTAGTCTAAACTTTTTTTTTTTTATTATTTCTCCAAAGTTTATCTGGACTTTTTCAATATGATGTATGTCAAGGAATCAGGCTAAGTGATAAAAGCAGGAAGGGAAAGTCTGCATCAGCGAGTATTTATATTGGCAAGAGCTGACAATTTTATAAAAGAAAAACAAACACAGAGGCTGTTCATTTCTGAAATGAAATCAGCTTCACTTCATTTCTCTCAGGAAAACATCATTGCATGAAATGATATAAATCAGTATTGATATCACTAAGCTTCAAACTAGAAGAGACAAATGCACTCTGCAGCACAGTAATTCAATGGCTCCGAGTCAAGTTTACTGTTGTCTCGTTTCTACTAATCATTGTAAAAATTCCCTGTGAAATAATTATCCCTAAAACAATCAAGACAGTATATGTCTATAAAGGAGAGGATCGATTTAACAACAAACTCTAGATTTATCTGTATTGATTAGAGGGCATTCCGTGTAATTTTAGTGAATTATGTTTGGCTTTCATTTCCCAGTAGAAATTTTTCTTGTGATGATCAAAAGGTAAATTACAAACTACTACATGGTCTTTTGTGTGCTACCTACATAATATCCAACTATTACTTTTCAAAGAAACATTGATGTAAGAAAGGACAAATATCGGGGGTTTTTTTGCACATGATATCTTACTATAAAAATCATATGACTGAGTTTATAGCACTTACCTAAGAGCCTGATGTCATCTTCTCAATTCATTAATACAGAAATCAGGACTGCACTAAAGAGTCTGTGCTAAAGGAACAAATCCAAGATCATCTTATGAGAATAGAATTAGAAAGATTAAGAAAGTAATATGATTTTTCTTCTTAAATAGGAGTAATTTCAAAGGAGCTGTTAACACTTTCATGTCTGAAACTTTCTTACTGGCAAGAGGGAGAACTAAAGGAAGCAGACAGATTCAAAGACAATTTAGTGTAGCTGTAAGTCTGACACCACTGCTGTTACAGTTTAATTGAGGACTAATTGGAACTAAGAAGGCTAGTTATTTTGTCAACTGCACGTATATTAGTTCCAGTCATTTTTAATCCGATTTAACGGTGATAAAGAGTCTAACTTACTTTGTTTAGTTAATAACATCAGGCCAGAAAGGATCACCTGGTCATTTCATGTTACCCAATACACTGTTAATATAAACGATGTCTAATTACACTGACTACATACTGCCATGAAATGACCAATTAGAACATTTGCTGCTTCTAAATGTTCACTGTTAAAAGACATTTCCGCAGGCTTTCTGCGGGTCATATTCATAAATTCTACCCCAGCTAGTAGAAAGCATAAGGGCAGAATATGTAAAGAATAAGTTGGTTTTAAGCAGCACAAAGGACATTTAAATACTCAGAGTGTACTCTGTTCCCACACAAAAATATATCAAATTAAACCCCAATTTTTTTGTATTCCTTAGAAGTATGTAATATTGCACATTCATATACTCTTCTTGCTGAATCAAGCAGATGATATCACATGTTCGAGACTCATATGGTAAAAGAAGTGTGTGTTAGCATTTTAATATTTAGATTGACAAATATAATTTGTGTTTGCTTTCAAAGCTGATTTACTGACTGTGATCTATAGCTGGTATGAATAATACCAGAAGTGTCTCTCATTTCTTTTTGTTACTTTGCTGATGAGTCAATAACTGCTCCCTGGAAACATCAGTCCAGCATGTACCAGTAGTTTTATAAAGTGACACAATCAGACAACAATATAGACAGCAAGTGTGTTAAACTCCAATCAAAATATAAATAGAAAAAATAAAATAAATGAGGAAAATCTCTTCCTTCTCTAAAGAAAAATTTCTGACACTGTAAAAATTGCATTTTTAATAATTGAATTATTATCCCTTCAGTAATCATGCTGAAAAATTTGGCAACTATGTTAAAGTAAATAACAGTACATCAGGATCTGCATTGCCAGATCTAATTAACACCAAGTATTGGAAATACTGGAAACAGTGAGACACAGTTATCTGGACAATTTAAATAAAAGAAATACACTTACACGGGCTGCAACCAATGCATATAATACAGCCAAATAAAAAGTTAATACTGTAAAAGTATCTGAAAGAATCGATGTTAACAATTGCTCTGCAGGTGTCTGCTGAGCACATGCTGCCACACATGTCTGTACTGTGCAAGGTCTCAATCCTTCTCTCACTCAAATGAGTCCAAGTGTTGCCACTCAGATCAGTGGGCTAGTGACAGGGGCTTTTCCTATTCTTCTTAGATGATATCCTAAATATTGCTAATCTACTTACATTAAACTTTTAAATTGGAATTAAAAGCAGTATGAAAATCCACAGCACTAGAATTGTTTGAATTAAAATGTAACTTAAAAACCACATCATGTAAATAATTACCATTTGCTAAAAGTAAAATTAACAAATGTTCTTTTAAATTAATTGGTATATACTGGATGTGTGCTACATTTTCTAATCCAGGATATTTAAAAATGAAATATATGATAAACTTTGTCTTGTTGCAATTAGATTAATAAAATACAGTAATTAAAAGACTCTTACATTTTTTCTAAGAGCTAGAAATTATTAAAATATTCAGAAAAGCATCAAAGCTTTTATATAAAAAAATTGTTCCTTGAGTTGAATTGCAATAAATCAATAACAATGTTATTGTTCAATAGGTAATAATTGTCTTCATATAAATTGAAAATATTGTTTGGGATGATTAATATACAATGCCGCATTATGCAGGAGTTTGGGAGTGTCAATGCATAATTTTTAGTTCTAATGTTATTATGTAATTGAGAGAACATGTTCATTTGCCCTAATAACTACTAAGATGCACTTAATAAAATGAAATGTAATAATACTTGTAATTTAATCTATTCATGGAAGTAATTTTAAAAGTCTACCGTTCTCCTTAATGTGGATAACATTCATAATTTATAAAGTGTTGTGATGCAGAATTGACAATGCCATTGTTTTTTATACTTTAAGATGATTCTGCAGCCTTCATTATCTGCATACCAACCTCAGGATTATCAAGGGCAAACAAAAGATAATTAACACCAGAAATAGGCAAATGCTGGAGCTACTGAGTGATGTTTTTCATTTAATGCAGAACCCTTTGAAAACTGGGAAATGGAATAACTATTCAAAACCTCTTTTTCCCTCTTTGTAGAAAACTATTTCAGTATGTTTTATTTTCTACATTTTAAATGTCTTTTGGGTTTTTTTTGCTATAAAACTATATTGGCATGTTCAACCTCAGATACATTCAGTAAATGAATGTGTTAAGTATTTTTTCAAAGTACTGAGTGTTAATTTTCTGCAATTTTTTTATTTGGGTTTTTGGGGTTTTTTTTGTCTAGAACACCAGACAGATAACTATGGTATACATATTCAGATTCTATAGTTTCACTTCCCATAGTACAACTGTAAATAAGTCTCTTAACTTCTCCATGCTTTAGTGTACAATGCTCTAAGATAGGGGTGAAAACATCTATTACACAGATGTGATTGATGAACAAGGTGTCTTTTTATATATTAATACCTTGTAGGAAAAAAGCATGTGACACTACCTATGACATTTTTATATGTTCTCATAGCAGAACAATACAGGTTTACTAAATTATGATACAGGTCCAAGATAGGATATTTCAATCAGTGAGAATGGCTGAAATTTTCTTTTTTATTTTTTTGTTCCCTGCACGAGGAATCCTGACTATGATTCTGCATTACACTCTAAAAGACTTCCCTTGTAACTAATCATTTCAGAAACTAATCAGTGAAGATCCTCCACAAAGAGAACCTTTTGAATGCAAGGTGAAACAGTATTGTAACCTTAGACTCTTACCTGTGAATGAACATCCTTCTACAAGTGGTCCAGGCAAAGGCATTTTACAAAAGGAAATATAAGACAGTAACATTCAGAGTTTCACACAATTTACAGATGTTGATGACAGTCCAACTCCCCGCCCCTTTCTTACATAAGAAAATTTTATTACAAGGGAATGTGATTATTAGCCTACAAGCTATCCATGAAAGATTCAGCCATTTGTGTTTGAATGTCATGATGTATTACCATACCTTCACTTTTTGCATTTTAGGACTGTAAATACCTGATAAGTGATACAAAAATTATATGCAAACAGTAGGAGCTTGCTTTCAGTCCAATGCAATGGGCTAACAGCACTCTGCACAGGGATGGGGGTTAACACATTAGGATTCAAGTCACAAGACATTTCAAGGAGTCTTGTTCTCTTCCAGAAGATATGGTGCCAGTTATACCTATAGCGTACCTTCACTGTCAGGATTGACCATCATTTCTACTGACCTATAATTTTTCCTCTGGCTCTGACCCACACTGGGCAGGGAAAAGAACCAGGAGGTAAGTGGGACAGGGAAGCCTGTGTAAGCCAGGCCATGCGCTGAGCACACTGCCCCTCGGCTGGACTCCAGCAGCAGGGAAGGGCTGAGGCTGAGTCCCTGTGCTCTCTCCATGCCTGCACTTCAGTTCTTACAGCAAGACAAGTCAATTTAAGTGCCTAAAATCACACAGGCGACTGTGCGGTTGATAGTATGCTCAACATGAGTCAACAATATGCCCTGGAGGCCAAAAGGGACTGGGGTGTCCTGGAACGTCCTAAGCACAGTGTAGCTAGCAGGTCAAAAGAAGAGATTGTCCTGCTATGCTCAGTATTGGTGCAGCCTCACCTTGGGTACTATGTGCAGTTTTGTGGTCCACAATATAAGAATATAAAAATATGTCCTGGTTATAATATGCCCCAAAGAGGGCAACAAAGATGGTGAAAGACTAGAGGGCATGACGTATGAGGAGCAGCTAAGGATACTTAGTTTATTCAGCTTAGAGAAGAGAAGGCTGAGAGGTGATCTTATTGCTGTCTACAGCTTCCTCATTGGAGGGAGCAGGGAGGGAGTTGTTGATCTCTTCTTTCTGGTGTCTGGTGAGGGAATGGCTTAAAGCTGCATCAGGGGAAATTCAGATTGGAGATTAGGAAAAAGTATTTCACTGAGAGTGTAGTCAAGCACTAGAACAAGCTCTCAAGGGAGGTGGTCATGGCCCCAAGCCATGGGGGTGTTCAAAAAGTGTTTGATCAGTACTCAACTTTATGGTTTAACTTTTTTTTAATATGGTTTAACTTTTAGGTTGTCCAATGTGGAGGCAGGAGTTGGACTCAATGATCCTCATGGGTCCCTTCCGACTCAGGATACTCTGAATCTGAGATACTAAGTACCAGGACTCACAGGCACTGAGCTGTCATTCCTTACATCTTTAGTTTCTAGATACTTCTGAAAAATAGAGTTCCAAACTCTTCCCACTCTCGGTTGGGAAGCTTGGAAATTTAGGAAAACTTAAGAATCAAGACACTAAAATGCCTAAGTGCTATAGGGACCTAAATTTTTTTAAAAATTAAAATTAATTTTTTAATGACATTATCCCCAATTCTGCAGATATTTATATAAAAGCTTTATAACCTAAGGTCTTTAAAAAGAAATATACCATGGCTGTACAAGATACCATGTCCCTTTGATCTAATACAGAATATCAGTTCCTTCACAGAATCACAGAATGTTAGGGATTGGGAGGGACCTCGAAAGATCATCTAGTCCAATACCCCTGCCGGAGCAGGAACCTAAATGAGATCACATAGAAAGGCGTCCAGCAGCTCCCTCAGCCTTTCCTCATAAGGGAGATGCTCCACTCCCTTAATCATCTTGGTGGCTCTGTGCTGGACTCTCTCCAGCAGTTCCCTGTCCTCCTTGAACTGTGGGGCCCAGAACTGGACACAATATTCCAGATGTGGCCTCACCAGGGCAGAATAGAGGGGGAGGAGAACCTCTCTCGACCTACTAACCACACCCCTTCTAATACACCCTGGGATGCCATTGGCCTTCCTTGCCATAAGGGCACATAATTTTATTATTTAAAAGCCCCTGTCCTTTCATTGAATTCCTTTCCTACTTAACTTCCCTTCACCTGAAGCAAAACAAGGCATGCTCTGTACTATCGACCAGCTTACTGTACCTACATTTTATTGAGTATGGTACCTTTTTTATTTACACATAGGAACACACAACTAAAGCAGATGCAGCTTGATTACAAAGTGACATAGAAAAGAGCCCATCATGCCAGGCAGTGGTAGTGGACAGCTGTAGGCTCTGTAACTATGACTCCCCATAAACCCACCCCTGTCACCTGAAACAGGAGAGGCAATCTCTGTTTAGAAAGTCCAGAGGACATATGCACTTATATATTAGATAATGTAGAGTCTTCAATAAAGCCTTGCTTCCACACCTTATCCTTTCAACTACTACTACTACTAATAATAATAATAACAACAATAATTACAACAATAATTAAACCTATTTGCTAATTTTCACATTTATTATGAGACTTTTTTTCTCAAAAAGTTTTTTCTGGAGCTATCCTGCACAATTTTCTGAACATCTTTTAAGTGTCTGTGGTGTTCATGGTTTTATTTTAGGACATTACTATAGAATACAATTTTCAGGTATCTGTAGTAAATAAGGAGAAATACTTAATGCTTAGCAGCTGCAGTGACCCAAAATAGCATACACTCTTCTTATTTACACAATTTGATACTTTACACTGTATTTAACATTGTATCATTGTTACGTAGTCATATTTTCTACACATTTATTTTACCAGGAGATATGTTTTGGAAATGTACATGGTTCTTTCTAGAATGATGTAGTAGTTAAAAGATACAGCAATATTTGGTCTTCAGTCTCTGCACAAAATTCCCATCTGTGTTAATGGGAATTTTGTGATGAAGTTGGAGCTACAGATATTTGTATAATAAAAAGTAGATATTGAAAGATATGTTAACAACAGAACACCAATATGATATAGTGTGTGTGCATGTGCATGTGCACATGTGTATGCCAGAGTCAAAATTTGTCAGAATTTGGAAAAATTAATAGATGAGATTGCTAGAATAAGTGAATACTTTTGTTTTGCCTGATAACCCTTGTAAGGGAATACAGGACTATTTTTTCAGCTACTGAATCCCTGTCATTTAAAGAAACCTACCAATTTGGTGAACTCCTTGAGCTGTATATAGAGGCTCACATGCTATGATCTATGCTATAATTTGTAGTAGGTTACATTCATTCCTGCAAATACAGACATATTCAGAGCTTTAGGATGCACACTCAGGAGGGACCTACAAGCATTTTACTGTGACAATTGATCAGTTCCAAAGCTGTAGACCTGCAGAGGCAAAGACCTCAGAGCAATGGAACTTCATCAGAACAAAAGGAGCTTCTGTAAGCAGACAGGGTGCCTGTGGAAAGGACTACTTTCAGCTGGTAAATGAGGGACAAAGAGCTCTGTTTAGGCCTACACCTGTAGTAAATTTTACAGAATTCTTGAAGAAAGCAAAGAAGGTTTGATAAGATTGGCAATTAATCCCTAAAATTTAAAATAAACAATCTAAAATGTATCAGACGGAGTAAACATATAATACATTGGATACAGGTTGATTTTTCTCCCTTTTTTACATGCACTACAAACACATGCACCCACATATTTGTTGCCTGAGGATGAAATAATAGTAGATTATAACTCTTTCAGAAATAATTGCCTTTGTGTTACATTGAAACTCAGTGGTCACCTCCTAGCACTGAACCAAAAAAAAAGAATTTTCTATTTCAAGGTGGGCTATGTGTGATAAGGAAGCACCAAATCCCAACATTATCTCCTAAGCTTCATTTTATGTTTACAGTTATGAGAAGAAGGATGAATAGAGTGTCAAATTCTTTCACCACTTTGGAAGTCCAGTCTGACACCTGCAGAATCCTGACGATGTGGAAATGATTGAAGGGTTTGTGCCTTTGTGCCCTAGGGATGCCATGAGTACTTTCCTGGCCAGACACTTGCTGCATGCTATGTTGCAGCTGCTTCAAATACCCTTCAGATTCTCCTTTCTGTCTCTAGTTTGGAGATCCTTCCTGGAACTTATTTGAAGTATGGGGTCAGCTTCAATATATGGTCCTCCTTGTGCTTCCATTCACAACTTACAAGAGTCAGAAAAAAAAAAAAGTACTTTTCTTTTGATTTTCCTGGATGAGGTTATGCTTCTGGTTTTTCAATGGTAGGACTCACTGCTTGAATAATTGCAACATGTGCCAGATTTCCAGAACTGCCTACCCAATGACCATAACTGCCAAATATACGCAGAAACTGTAGGAACAAAGTGGGTAGGTAATCTGCCCGTGTGTGCAATTATAATAGCATTTGTTCGTACACATTGCATGAATGTAGTTTTATGTATGCAATTATGGAAATCAAAGGCTAAGCTTGTACTGAGAAATGTAGATACCTCCCTAACTGAAAGTGATGCCAGCTCTACTCTCTACTTCCAACTGACTTGAAGAGCTTTTAAACCTCTTTTGCTACATTGATTCTTCTAGCTGTCCATGCACACTGTGTCTTATATTATTCAATTGATCTACAGTTGCAAGGGCCAAAATGGATCTCCAGAGAAAGGGAGAATAATTGCCCAAATTTATCAGTCATGTCAGATAAATGTCTACAACTCAGAGCGAACTCTTGTGAGTGGAGTTGAAGAAAGGAGTAACCTGGAACTCTTTTGAGTGTCTCATTGATGTGAGAATAGATTGAAGAACCCCTTTTTTGGTGGTCCAATTGTTCAGTGAACACATACTGTCAAAGTTACTGAAGCAAATTCATTAATCTGCGTGCTACATGCTGAATAAAGGGATGAAAAATGCTTGATTCAAACCACAAAATGATTTATTTGAGTTATAGCTGTGGGGTTTTTGTTGTTGTTGGGGATTTTTTTGGTTGTTGTGGGTTTTTTTGTTTGGTTGGGTTTTGTTTTTTTTTTTAATCAGCAGTGTTTTGCTAGAATGTATTTTGTGTCCAGAAATTCTCAGTCAACACTTCTGTGGAATTCTTTCTTTTGTGTGCATTTAGGCTTCAATCTGAAAGTGAATTTCAAGTCTGAATAATGTAGCTGCTAGTTTTGCTCTGACTCTGTCAAGTAAGGAAAGCTACACCATAACCTTAACTTTGCATATTACAACAAAGTTTGACCATTGAAAAATATGGTTTGCTTGTACCAGACATAAAGGCTAAATACCTTTGACTTACATAATCTAATTCTGTCACTCATATTTGTGAACTCATTTCAAAAAGAATGGAAAGCATTAACTTATCTCTCAGGGAAACAGGAAGGAATAACAACTCTTATACAGATAAATGCTTGATTACACTGTTTGCTTGGGGTGAGGGAAGGCAAAAAAGCCTTACAGGTCAAAATGTCACTTTAGTTTAATAATTCCCAGTTTCTTTAAGAAACTTCTATTTCAGATAGATAAGCAATGGAGGAAGCTATATTTCAAACTTAGCTGTTTTAACTCTAGTCCAATTGCCTCAAAGGTGATTTGGTTGAGCATCTCAATTTAAGTATTTAACTCTAAGTAACATTAACAGGCCTGAGGATGAAGGTATCCACCAATGCCAAGATGATCGTGGAGGACAAGTGACTAACTGTTGTTAAGATAATAATATCACTCATTTGGATTTTTCACCACAACACAAAAAAGTAACATGATTAGGAAGTCTCTTCATTGCTAATCATTATGGATAGATATGCACGCTTCAGATTGAGCAGCAAGTAGTAATTTCATTGTTCCTATGAGAGGCACATATCAATCACTTCTCTATTTACTCAGTACTAGAGATGGACATTGTATTACTTTAAGTGTACTTATTCTTTACCTCCGAAAAATAAGTATGTTTAACAAACCAGATCATGTTAACAACTCCAACTTTAGAGTTTCATACTACCTGACCAGGAAAAGAACTGGG
>NW_010295152.1:0-906 GCF_000700745.2 Antrostomus carolinensis
CCCAGGCAGGCACGCTTCCCTGTGGAGACAATTGGAAAGTTGGAAGCCCCATCCCAGTGTGTTCAGCAGAGAAGCACCAAAAATCCAGCAAATCTTACCTACAGAAAATGGCATAAAAGATTCCCTTTTCCAGAACTGCCCATCCTTCAGAAAATGCCCAGGGTTGAAAGTGTCAGGGGCTTCCCACTCGTTCTTGTCAAACATCACGGAGGTTAAATTTGTGAACAAAACAGTACCCTGAGAGGAGATAAAGAAAAATAAATTGTGCTTTCTCTTTCACTGACAGCAGGATGGGCATTTTTATCATCCAATCTCCTCTCCATTATTTTTCCAACACTGCCCCACACAGCCAGTTTTTCCTACTTCTTGTCTGTTTGGAGGTACAATCATCATATACCCACATTTTTCCCTCATCCTCATCATTTGTATCTGCTGTAATCCTTGACCAATGTTGCTGCAAAAGCTGTGTGAGATGGGATCTATGCCTCGATGGTGTTTGCAGGGAGTGGTTCTCCCTGCAGTGCTCTCCACCATTCAGTGTGCTGGAGAACATTGTTTGGATGGCAAAAATACGTGTTCACTAGGAATGAACCCTGGACAGAGTAGATATTCTGTGGCTCTGCCCCACCTCTCTGTGCAGGAGGGATCTGGTCTGGCATAACTGAGGTTCTCTTGCTAAAGGCTCAGTGCTCAGGAGTGGAGTTACCTTTGGTATGAAAAAGCCATCCAAGACCGTGTCCTTCACTGCCATTCTTGGCACATTGAAAGGTACGATGTTGCTTTTCCTCTGAACTTCATGGATGACGGCGTTGGTGTAGGGCATGTTGTTCCTGTCCTCAAGGGTTGGCTGCCGTCCCTGCCCAATGACCACGTCGATCTCTGCTTGCACGCGGGCTGGTGGGAAAG
>NW_010295153.1:0-13438 GCF_000700745.2 Antrostomus carolinensis
ACCCAGATGCAGGACCTTGCACTTGGCCTTAAGTCATACTTAAGCATGTCAACAAGCAAACCACTTTCCTTAATCTGTCCATAGAGAAGCACGGGTGGGCTCCAGTTGAATGCAGTGGGGTTTTTGTAAGCATTTATTTGAAATTCTTTGGCATTTATTAGATGCCTACTAATAGGTTTTCACACTGTTCTATAGCATTCTGCAGGTGGGATGTAATTTTCCTAGTGAGATCTGAAGTGCTTGACAACTGGTGAAAAAACCCCTTTAGGTTTGTAAATAAGATTTCTTTAAAGAAGCTGCCTGGTGCCTCTGTACACCTCCATTTTGTTAGCTACAAAAGAGGGGAAACATCCAGGATATCAGAAAGGCTTACTGATATGAAGTGAACCAGGAGCTTATTCCAGGAAGTTTATTTTCAGAAAGTGTTGAGTATTCATACTTTGAGAAACCTTTAAAGTATTTATGATTCACACCAGGCATTCCTTTCAGTCTTGGTTGATATCCATCTCATAAAGGTGACGTAAGACTAAATAGATTGATACAAGGAACGTTTTGACATTTCAGCTGATAAAGTGCTAATTATAAGAACCGCAACCTGTGTAGTAACAGAACCACAGATAACAAACATTGAAAGGTTACTGTTCCAGAGGAGTTAAATCATCCAGCTCCACAGATGAAGCATCTTTCCCATGGAAGAAATTGCACCCTACATAGAAGAGATTCTCTTCTGTACTGTACAAATCCTACAATTGTCCTTACCTACCCATTTCCTTTCATTCTTCTGTTCATGCACAGAAGTTACTCTCCTCATTTGGCTCCTGCTGCAGTCTCTGTGTCTACATACTATAAACAATGCTACCCTTTCTTCCCCTTGTCCTCCTACACGTGCTTTTGTAATCCTAGCAACCAGAGCTGTTCAGTCCTCATAAGACTATGGGGGGGGGGAGTGTCCCTTCATCATCAGCTTCCTTTTGCAATCTTCTGTTCTTCTTTGCATTACTTAAGTCATTTTTCAAAAGGCATGTTTGTTATGAGGCCTTTCAACAGCAGTGCTACTGCTGTGCTCCTTGATGCTTTTCCTGGCTTTTTGTTTAAAAAGGCATGGAAGGTTAGTGACTAAGTTGGGGAAAATGATTTAATTTCATTGTATGCTGTGAGTTAAACCTTGAGTACCTTGCATAGGGACTGCTTTCATTTGTGATGAAAAGGAACAATTGCTCCAAATGACAAAGGCAGTGATACTGTGTTCTGTTCCTTCTCCTTCCTTCCTTCTCCCCACACGTAGATTTCACAGACACGGATGCTGACTGTATGATGCATCATGTATATTGCAGAACCGGGCGTGTTCCTCCTTCACAGGAGGTGTGTGGAAAATGACAACCTTCACATCATTTCAAGTGGCACAACAGCCATCCTTTGATGTGCCAGGCTAATTTTTACAGACAAGAATTGATGCTGAGTTAGACTCTTGCAGGTACAAGAATGGATATATATGCTCTTTATTTTCTAATAAACATGTGCTTCTCTGTAGTGTGAGCACTGATATTTTTTTATTATTATTATTTTTATTTTATTTTTTTTAAATGTGGATCATGTTTGTCAGCATGCTTGAGCTAGAGTTCAGCTCCAGAAAGTTTTAGTGCTTATTCCAGGGATCTTACTGTAGCTTTTCCTTGGAAGGATTAAAAAGTGCAGTCATTCCAGAATCTATGTAAAACCTTAAGTTTGAAACACCTTCATAGTGCTTAAAATAGTACAGGATAGTATCAAGTTCTCTGGAGCCCACTGGATGTGTTTCACAAGGCAGGAGCTCATTTTGGAAGAGCCCATGGGGCTTAAAACTTTGCTGGAGATATTCAGGAGTGAGATGTTTAATAATAATGCTGTAATTGAATGATCCCTCTTGATCAAAAGGCCTGGCATGCAGCTACAGTGAAGAATGAAGGTTTGAACAGCCTGGCACCGGTCGCTGCATCCCACTGGCTGATCCTTGCATTGCCTTTGGCACCCTGTGGGAGGGGGCACTGCTGAAGTCCTGCCTCTGTATCACTGAGCCATGTGCTCTGGGCAGGGAAAGGACAAGGGGCAGGAAGACTTGTCATCCACCTGAAGATATGATGTGGTTAGAGAGGGGCAGACATTCAGTACTTGGCACTTTGGTGCGGTGAATTCAGGACAGTATTCACTCCATCAAAATCAAAGAAGAACAGGAAATCTTACTTACCCTTTCTGTCACAGAGCAGCTCATATTAGGGTACAAAACATCTCTGTTTAAGCTTTCTCCTGGGTTTTGCATACAGGAGACTGTCCAGATTTGTTGGATGAATTCTCTCTGCCAGGTCTTTTAACTTGTTTCTGCTTAAATGCTTAACAGGTGTGGCAGAAGTATCAGCTGGGAGGTTGAACAGAGCATGAGTGAAAAGTGAAAAGCTCATGGTGCGTGGTGAACAGGAATTAAGAAAGAAGCACTGCAAAGGGTGATTTGGGAGGAAACAATGAAATGGAAGAGTTATGAATGAGACATTTGCACAAGATGCGGGGAAGGCTGCCCAGAATATCTCCTTCTACCTCCAGCAACTTCCATAATGGCAGCATTTTTATTTGTGGTATCTAGGATATGTACTTGTGCTGCTCCTACCTGGATATCCAAACGTTTCACATTTGTAAGTCATTTAGAAAATTTACCTGAGCCCTAAAATAGTGCCTCAGTCAGAACATATGTTCTGTACATTTTGCATACTACTTAATTTAAAAGTTAGTAATTCAGATACTGTACTCTCATCCTGCTCAAGCTGTTTGGAAGATGTGTGGCTGCCACCTAAGCAAAAGTTAGATCATTGTGCTTGCCAGAAAGCATATTTTGCCCTCACCAGATCATTTTGCAGGGAGCAGGTGGCATCCTGTGTATTTTCTTCAAGCTGTAAATCAGCAGTTTAAAACCAGAATTTGATTTTTGCTGTTACTGCTTTTCTAGCTGTTAAGAATGTAGTTGCAATGGCTGTCTGATCCTCAGGGATATCCATAGGAAGCATGTGTTAGTGATTGAACTTAATTGGACTCTCAAAGAATTTCTCCTCCATTGCAAACCAATGAAAACAACAATCCTTTGGTGCTCTGAATTAACATTAGATAAGAATGGTTCATATCAGAGTTACTTATCGAATGGCAACGCTTACTATTACAGCTATTAATAATAATGTTTGCTCCAGAATACTTAGACATTTTACTGTCGTGTGGTGTGTGTAGAATCCATGATTTTCCTTGAGCAATGCTGCTGCAGTCAGGGTATATGTATCTCACTGTTCTCAGCCCTTGACTCTACATTCTAACCAAAAACATCCAGGACTTTTTTTTTTTGTTTGTTTTAAGTGGTCTCACTTTTTGTTTTGTTTTGTTTCTATTTTCAGAGGCATTTATTTGTGAAGTGTGGCTAAGGGTAGAGCACAATTTGAGTCAAAAAGGTTTTGTGCAGGTAAACAATCCAAGTTTCACACATCACAGTCAACCTGTAGACAACATTTGCCCCTCATAAATTAATACAGGGGAAAAATAGTAATCTCTGGGGTTTCCATATAAGCACCAGCATTAGAGCATGAGAAAGTCAGATTATGACTTGAGTGGCTTTAATTGGTCCTGTGGCTAAAAGATAGATGTTGGACAGGGGATTTGATCCAGAATTAAGTATGGGATAGAAAGGGAAGATACAGCTGTGCCACTGCTAGTGTGCCTCTCTTTTTTTCTTTGAGTTCCTCTATAGGGACGTCAGCACATCATAGCACCCAGATTGGGTCAAATAAAGTTACTCTTCCCACTTTACAGACTGTAAGTGAGAAATTAAGAGCTGAAAGACACAGGAAGACAAACAGCTGGGCTAGGCATGCAGGCAAAACATCTCTGCTGCTGGAAGGGCTTTAGAGTATCAATGGTACCACATGATATCTGATTGGTATATCCACCAGTGTTACGGCATGGTTATGGGTTGCTCTGTTGAGTGTGATGGGCTTGATCTATTGACTGTTGAGTAAAATGAGGCTGAGAACCTGAGGAGATGGGGAGAATAGGGATGGAGGTGTTCCTAGAGCTCTAGTCCTTGCTCCTGGGCTCAAGTAGCTGGTGAGGCAGGATGTTTTCTGAGAGGGAGAAAGAGGTAGGAGAGTTGATGGGAATTTTACTTACTCCCCAGAGCAACATTATGGGAAGGGAAAAATTCCTCACTGACTGGAGTACCCAGAAGAACGTATCAACATGCATAAATCTTGTGTCTAAGAAAGGAACAGTGGGATAGAAAAGCGGTGGTGCACTGTGCATCTAGTGTAGAGCAGCTCCCCAGAAGGGCTTCTACTGCACAGGACAATGGACTAATATTTGATGTGAGAGGTTACCTGCCAGTGCAGGCAGGAGCCCTTCCCAGTGACAGAAGGTGTGTTGGAGAGATGTTGGTTTTTTCCTTCCTGCTTCAGGTCTACAGCTGTCCTGACTCACACGTAAAACTTCTAGGATGAAAAAGGGAACTTTAAGCGTGATATATCCAGCTGAATGAATACTTTCCATCCGATAGCGCCCTTTCTACTTGGGGAGAAGCTGGTGTCTTTTCCCATCCAAAGGTACCTATTGATCTACCATTTGAGAAGAAAACAAAGAATCAGGGAGGAACTCTTCAGTTTCAAAAAGCACCATCTTCTGTGTTGAGAACAGGCAGCTTTTCACTGAGAGTATACAGAAGGGGTAAATGTTCTTTGTCAGGATCCACATATGATGATGATGCAAAACTATGAGCTCTATTTGTCCTGAGGCTCTGTAGCATGGCATGAAAGGCACCTTATAACATGGGCCCTTCTTTTATCATTCACACTGGACTTGGAGAGTACAAGTTGCATTCTGCCATTTGCTGGTGTTTCTAATAATTTGTCCTTGGTGGCAGCAGCACATAATTAATTTCTCAGCTGCTATCACCTGCTCTTGAAAACATGTAGGTAAGTGCCTGTTGCAGGTGGGAGTTTGGCAGGTGAGTTCCCACTATATGGCCTTAATGAGGTGAGAAAAACTTAGATTTCACCTTGAGCAGAGATCCTGAAACCAGACCTTCTACAGAGCTTAGATTTCATTGAAATACTCTAGACAGCTTTTGCAGATCTGTCTTTCTGGGCAGTTCTGCTCTCAATTGGTTCTTAGGGACAATTGCAGGAAGAGACATGCAAAGGCCAACCTCTTTGAACAGGAGGAGGCACTTCTCTGAGAGACTGTGAGAAGGAGAACCAGCAGCATGATGTCCTGGGGAGGGAACTGGCTCTGTGGCACACCCACTGTATCCCTACATATGGGTATCCACAGGCTGTGTCCTTGGCCAGTAGGAAGACACCTGACTAAATAGTGATGCCCGAATGTAAAGCAGACTTCTCTGTACATGAGAACTTTTGTCCTAGTCCTGGCTGACACATAACTTTGTATTAAACAGAACATAGTAAGAGTAGTGTTAGAACATTTGTATACGTCAGTCAAGCTGCCATTTATGTCACAAGCTAAAAGAATTTTAACTATTTACAAACTTCCATGGTATTTTTAGAATCTTTAGAACACTCTTGAAAAATTCCAAAGATTATGAGTAGAAGTTACTCTGTATGAGTTGCATACAGTGTTTTCATATTTGACTCTATTTTATCCTGTTATGGAATCTAATATTTTCTTGTCACTAAGCAAGCCTGTGTCCGATGTATTAGATCAAAACATATTCCTGTCTCTAAAGGCTAACAGCAGCACATTCAGTTCTCTGGATTTCAGCAGCTAAAGTGGGTGTTGCAGGAAGTTTGGCCCTGTTTCTCTTTACGGAATAATAAACATAGAAGATGTTGCCTTGGGTTTCATGTGGACATGGAGGCTCTTGCCTCATAAAAGCTGATTCATAGACAAATGGTGACTCTTAGCTCTAAAAGATAACAAGTTAGGTGGGCTAGAAATAATTGTCAAATTTTCTAGCAGATCCCAGGATGGTGGTTTCTTCTATTTTGGACTGAGATTTTACAGATCATTTTTCTAACTGCTGCATTAGATTTTTGTATTCTATAACACTTACTGCTTTTTTTTATTTTCCAGGAGGAGTCCAGAACATACCTGTAGAGGTTTGGCTTCTCTTTCTCCAAGCTCTGCCAAAGGTATGTACTTTACGTACTGTTACTCTCCCCAGTATTCATCTCAAATGGAAACTTTCAGAAAAATGAATTTCAAAGCTATTGGCAGAAGAAGACCAGAAAGTTTCGTTGAATCAGAACTAAGCTTGAGAATTCAGTCTTCCTTGATTTTTGAATGCAGTCTTTTAAATACAATACAAAGGTCTTCCCCAGAAAGTTGCGTTGAATCAGAACTAAGCTTGAGAATTCAGTTTAATACGTACAACAGCAGCCATCCTGCTTGTACTGACTGTTGCAAGTGATATTCAAGACTGGGCTGCCTGGTAATGGATAAACACTTGGTTTCAGAGGCTCCAGAACAAGAGCAGAGCTATTAAATAGCATGTCTACTACTTTAAAATAATGGTCAGTGTCTGTTAATTAATACGATTCCCCAAAGTTGTACTCAGTTATCACTCCTGAGCAAATAACATGGCATAATTGAAGCACTGTGTCTTTCCCTTGCTGAGTCTAGGAGTCTTCCTAGCTCTCTGTAAGATGGTCTTGTTTTCTAATAAAGCACTGAATCAAGGTTGTACCGCTCCTCCTCAGCAATTCGATACCTGAAAGAGTTTTACTGGGAGAATTGCCTGATGTAGAGAAAGTGCTTTCAGCAGATGTGTAAAATTTTGACCTAAAAATAGGATAACATAATAAATAAGAACCTGATGTTCAAAGGTTCAAAGCTGTCCTTGCTGTCTAGTTTGTTGTATAACTTGGCAGAACTGAAACAGCTTTTGTGGCAATAATTGTTAACATATGATTGCAGAGTTAAGAATAAAGAACAGTGTTTTTCTATAATGTTACTGTAAAAACTGATAATATAGCTTGATATTTCTGTGTTTTTTCTGAACTAATGTAAAGTGTATGTATCCTATGTATCCTAGTGATTAATTTCTATATAATCCTATAGGACGCTGCAAAATTCCTCAGTAAAATTTGGTTTTCTAGTAAACTCTAGATGTCAGCTTGACAGTGTCTTCTTGGTAGCTTAGAAAGCAATGTAGGATGAGGAACAGTGGGACTCTTTTTTTTTTTTTTCTGATGAGGAACAGTGGGACTCTTTTTTTTTTTCTTTGTTTATTTGTTTTTTCTTCCTTTTGAGCAGAGGGTGGGGAGTGGTTCCTTTGAACTATCACACCACATAAGCTTTGACTACTGCAATGTGTATTCCCTGCCATACCTTCTAAAAGTACCAGCTTTGTAGCTGGAGCTGATGATGCCCCAAGTTCTCAATGAGCCATGGGCAGGGAACGTGCTGGTTCTCTTACACTGTCCCAAGAACCATGAACATTTTCTAGTTCTGCATTTGAAAAGCCAGATATTCCCTGACCCTCTGTGAACTCATCAGTGTTTTTCTTCCTCCATAAACCCCGCTTTTCAGTGTGGAAGAAAGAACTGAGAATGATTCAGAATTCATTTACACAAAGTTTTCCCAAGTAATTCTCAGCCACCCATGGGTTTTCCTGGAAGAGTGATATACAATAGGCCTTTGTCTCCAAGTGGGTTTATTTATTATTTTTTAATCTAAATGCCTAGCTTGACCTCAATCTTAAAGACTTTTTAGTCCCTGAGGCTCAGCAGTTTGTCCTTGAAACCTTTTGAAGATGTGACTCTTCTGTGAATATACAAAGTATCATAAATCTGTTCAGTATTAGAATGAATGCAAATTATTCTAATTATATCTTAGTCAGAGCTTGTTACATTTTAAAGGAACTAAAGACAAAGAAAAATGGCTATAAAAGAAGTTACATGGTTTCTACAGAAAGATAGTTTTGTGAATTAGATCTGGATTCCTTGAAAAAAACAATGCTTGCAGGGGGAGGCATACTCTCAGCAGCAGGTTTGCAGTTCCTAAGCTGTGAGCTGTGAATTGATTGTGTGAGATTAGTTGCTCAGATAACTATTCTTTTGGTTATTTGTTTGGGTACCTGAAACAGTGTTCTTTAGAGGCAAAATAAAACAACAACAAAGAGATCCCCATCTTCTCCTCTTTGCTTTGAATTAGTTTGCATTAAGCATGAAGGCATTGTACCACTTGTACAACTGATGATGATACAACAGTTTTTTTTAATTTGAAAATAACGTTGCTCAAATAATAATGACTTCTGCCAAGAGGTTTACATTCTTCTACTTAAAAGTGGTTGATTGTGGGTTTGGGTTGGTTTTTTAGTTGGTTGGTTGTTTTTTTTCCTTTTTTTTGTTCCCCCCCCCATTTTTAATGGTCTCTGATCAGGTAGAATAAGGGTGTGGTTTTAACTTAGCCTGTTTAAAGGTCCCTTCCCCATTTTAGTTTGATTCTGCTAAGTAGTTGCCTTGTGCAACACAGCTTTAATGTGAAAATCCTCTCACATGTGAGCTCTGATATTTGGTGAGATGAAAAGGTCATGAAAATTATTATATCTCCACCAGTAACAACAGGCAGAGAGCTGCAGACAGGTTTTGGTGTACCTTTTTTCTCAAGAGCTGAACACTTGCAACTGAGTGGAAATTTCCATGAAGGGTTCAGCTTCCAGTCATATGGGGGCAGATTTTTTAAAGTATTTCTGTTCTGATCTTTCTGAAAGTCTTTATCCCTAACTCATTTGCACTAAGTAGCCTTGCACCTTGCTGCTTCCCCTTCAAAACTGTAATACTTGATAAATGGTGCATACCTTTCCTTTCAGAGAGATATTAATTTACACCAAATCTGAACTCTGAAAATTGTGTTGGTCGCAGGTAAATAAATTTTGACTGGTACTGAAATCTTGTCTTGCACAGTCCTGAAAATGAAAGAAAAAAGAGTTATTAGCTCATCTGTTTTACTGCCATGCTGATATAGCTGTGTTCCCTGCAATGTATTTTTGAACTGCTTGGTCCAATCTACTTTTAAATGACTGAAGTGGTGGATTATTTTTTTATACCACTGAAGAAACTGTATAAAGTCCAATAGATTTCACTGTTAGAGGCATTTTTCCTAATAGAGTTGTCTTTTGCTTAATTTTAGACTTGCTTCCATCAGATATAGCTCCTTTTCTTTCCTAATGCACACTGACAATTGTGAAAACCTTCTCAATTCATCACTTAGTCAAATCTCTTTCAAGGATAAAATATAGAGTGCTATTAGTGAAACTGTATTAAAATTAATAGGAAAGAGATTCTGACCTTAGGATGCAGTGTTGGAGGTAGATGGCTGGATGGGCACCATCCATCACTCCTTGTTTCAGAGCCCCTATGAACATGCCACAACAGTGATTTTTTCTTTATATCCCTGGATTTCATGTGAATAGTGCACAGATTGTTAAGATTATGGGATAAGGACTTGTCATCACCAGCTTCATCATTAGGAGCAGCTTGATATAGAGAGAACAAACCCCAAAGATGTCTATTTGTACAGATTGTGGAAATTTCTGATATGGTTTGTTTGTTTCCATGAGCACTAAGCGGAGGCTAGATGATGTGAAGGCTTGACACTTCTGCTGCCCCATTGGCTTTTCTCCATTAGCATCACCATATTTTATTCCTTGGCCCTAAGGCCAAGACATCACGTTCCTTGTTTGTTTGAGCATTCACTACTTGTGTGGTGTCAGTAATGAATCACCCAGCTCCTGTTTGGTCACTGAAATAAAAACTATGTGTCCCAATCTGCCACTGGGGTTTCTCTTTCACTATTAATTCTAACACAGAACATGATACACTCAAACCCAGAGAAAAATCATTAAAAGAGTGGTGTGAAAAATGGACAGGATCATTCCTGTCTCTTCAGCCAACACTAAAGAGAAAGCAGAGATTGGAAATATTTGCTTAATATTACACTAACATGGGAGCCTGGAGGGAGAGAACTTAAAGGACTTAAGGTGCAGTGGTTGTAGCTGAGCACAGCCCTGTGTCCATAGTGCTGAGCACCCAAGCTCTATCCTGATTCAAACAGAGTAAGAGTGGATAGGGCCATTTCCAGTGCTATGATGTTTCATTAGACCACTTCAACTGTTGTATTTTTTAGCTTTGAAACTGCAGTGTCACCAGACAGCTGTATTTTTTTTAATTCCAGAAGCTTCGGACAGTCAGTAAGGATTGTATCCAAACAGTCTCACGGGGTATTAGTGCATGGCTTGTTCCAACAAAAGCATTATTACCTATTAAACATTTATACAGCAGCATAAAGTTAGGCAAGGATTCACAAACATAAATAAGACCTGTTCTTTGCACTGTAGAGCCTCCGGTCTAAATCACGCTTAGACGATGACATGCAGCACAGCTGCTTGTAGGAGGAAGGGTGAGAAATGTTTGAAGGAAAAGTGATTTCTGAGAAGATGGTGACTGGAGAAGGGGGTTTGCAGGTGTAAGAACTGAAAAGTCAGAGGTGTAAAAAGAGTGAAAATAGGAATTGAAGCAATATAACAAGTTTAGGAGGTAGTAAAGAATGGAAAAGAAGTTGTTAGCTATGAGATAAGCTTTAACATTAAATGTTCAGGAATGGATAGGAGAATTCTCTCATGCCACTTTTTAACATTGAATCAGAGGTGGATTCAGTATCCAGAACTGATTGAAAGCATCTGACAGATTTTGAGGATGGGACACTTTGAGTGGCTTTTTACAACATTCTCTGCATACCAGCAGAATGGAATAAAGTCTGCAGAAGTCTCTGTCTTGAAAAGCAGTACGTATAGTTTCTTTAGTCTGCCCTGATCAAAATGCAAGTGTTCCTTCATTACCTATTGATCTCCAGAGCTCTGCAAGTTGTGTTTTTTTTCCCTCACCGTGTTCCACCTGGGAAGCTTCTTTTATTGATTTAATGCTTCCAAAACTGGATTTCTTTTCCCTAGGTTAATACGGAATTCTTGAGGTTTCTTGCAGCTTTCTCTTTTCTTTTTTTACAGCAATATCAAGGAGTTGAAAATCAAAGAGTGGTACAGATGTTTTTATCTGTTGCCTGGAATCTGTCCTATATAGGAGCTGCAGGAAACACTGCATAATGAGCTTCCAAACAAATGGAATCTCAGTAAATCTATAAGTCTATTGGACAGTATGGGAAGAGAGAAATAATGATATTATTATCTGGGGGTGGCTGTAAGTAAAGCTGTCTACAGCACTAGATTGCTCTTTAACAAAAAAAAACCCCAAAACCAAACCAAACAAACAAAAAACCAAAAAACTCAACAACAACAGAAGCCAGATCCTCCCTGGTCTGGAAAACCAAAAGTGTCTGAGAGAAAGAGTACCTGAAACAGAAAGTTGCTGTTGAGAAAGGAGTGGCACCTTCCAGCAGCATCAGTTGCTACTTGTCCTCCTTGCTGTCTTTTGGCAGTACTGGGAACAATGGGGCTCCACAGCAGTTTTGACACAGCCAAATCCATCATTCAGATGCATTCAATCTTGTCCATGTTGCTTGGAAAAGCTTTTAGCCTAATAGAACTAGTGAGTGCAAGTTCTTAGTAGTTTGTAAAAATAATTTCATGGCAGTGCTACAAAATTATGTAATTTTCTGCCAGTTTTGCTTGTGGTGCCTTGAGATTTCATCTGAGATCTGGGCATAGTGCAAGTATAGTGAAAGACAATTGCCACTCTGAGTATATAACCTTGTTATATGTTTTTGAAATACCAGAAGATGAAGTGACTAAGCTCAAGTCCTGGAGAGAGGCTCTGGGTAAGGCTGGAAATGAAACAAAGGTCTTTGCCTAAGGCTTTTCAGTGCCTATGTGCCCATTTTGTCCCTGCAACAAATCTGCATGTGGCATTTGGAAAGGAAAAATTTTCTTTGCCCACCACTACACTTAATGTTCTCAGACCATTACACTTCTCTTTGCTTTCCCTCACTCCCACGCTCATTTTTAATATACAGATATCAGAGGAGTTACTAAACATTTGGATGAATGCAGCAATTTTTATCAGAGCACTCACAGAATATGGGAAATCACATGCTGGAGTGCTACTTGCACAGAGGCAGCAAATTCAGGAGTAATGCTGTCAGGAAAGGGACGTCCTCTCAGCAGCTTTTGTTCTCCAGCACAGTTGCCAGCAAAGCAAGGGGGCTGGTCACGCCATCCATCCTGCCTGCTGACTCTGCCAGCCCAAGTCCATTTGTGAGCAGTTCTGCAGTGTGACAAGTGCCACAGCTGTGGGGGACAGAGAAACAGCACAGCTACTGTGTACTCCCTGCTCAGGACTGAGACCAGAATGAGGACTTTAAAGAATGAAGTCATTGTTGACAACTACTTTGTGGACTGGCTGTGTCTAAGCCTCCATCCAGTGTTTTGACCTGGTTTGGACAAAATCTGCATTACTTTAGTTTCTAATTTCAGGTTTCTGGGTGCTTGGGTTCTTCTGCTGAGCTGATGTGTTGGCAGCTGCTGAGCACTTCATACTGTGATGCTGACCCACTCCTTGGCGCAGGGCTGGCTGACCAGCCTATGGAGTGTGGCTACATGCTCCTTTTGTAGACCGATGACAGCGTTCAGGACTTGGCCTGAAGTGAGTAGTCCTGCACAGAGGGTAGTCCTTATACAGGAGGAGATGGAAGCACTGCACCCATCCCTCTCCCTGCAAAACCTGTCCCTACAGATGAGTGAGCAGAAGTTGCAGTGGCCTAAAATTGGAGTTACTGTACCAGTCTGGTGGGAGTGTGTTCCTTTTAGGTTTGATCTACAATTAACATAAGCTTGTGGAACTGGCTTGAATTGGCCTGGTATTGAAATAAATTTTGGAAGCATGAAGCAGAGCAAAGGTAATCTGTATAAAAGTCTAGTGCCACTGCAGGCACTGGTGCCAAGGAATGACAGCTGGAGAGAGGGAAATGTCACAGAGAAGGGAGATGGGAGCTGTGAAGTATCTGTAAAGTTAAGATTTATATCTGGAAATGAAACTTTAGTGGCAGCTAGAAAACAGGGGGTTGAGGTAGAAGGTAAAGTGGCAAGTGATACAGATATTAATCCTGCTTAGCAAAATATTTCCAAGAAATAAAATTTCATCCCTGGAAGAAAACCAAAAAATGCCAAAGCTGGTAATATGAAGGTGAAATGGAACCAAAGGCTGTGACAAGGTTAAACTTTCTTTTTTTCTCCTCCTCATGTATTGTCATAGGGGGAAAGGCAGACTGCTGTTTTTTGCCTGCTCCAGAAGGAAGCTGGGGAGGTTGATTAAGGGAGGCTTGCACTATTTTAGGATTGGATCTGAAAGATCAAGGAGATAAATTGTTACTTGCATTGGAACAAGTCAGGGTGGGGAAGAAAATAAAGGGTGAAACACATGGGAAACATCTGCTCCAAGAAGGCATTTTAGAAATAAGATTCAGCAGG
>NW_010295153.1:13449-32572 GCF_000700745.2 Antrostomus carolinensis
AGGAGGGAAGGAGAAGCAGCTGTGCTGCATGCAGGGGACCACCAGGGCTGCAGCGAGAAACAGGAGAGAAGAGGAGGCAGAGCTAGGATAAGGCTTCAGCCCAATTCCAAGAAGGAGGCAGAGTGAGGACCTGGACTGTGGTCCAGCTCTGTGGCTGAGACATCTCTCTAGTCTAGACTGAAAGTGAAAATTCGGAGCGTCTGTGAATAGTACACTGCCTTTACTCAGCTCAGGGAAAGGAACAGACTTGTGCTCAAAGCAGGGTAGGTGGTAAACATACAGAATGATTTATCAGAAATTATATGCCCTTCATGGAGGGGACGTATTACACTAATCAGGAGGGAAATGAGCTGTCTGGAGAACATTAAACCAGGCAAATGGAGAAGGTGCTAGGGCTTCCAGTCTCTGCTTTGTACTGTGCCACAGGTTCTTCAGGTGACCTTGAGCTTACAAATACATTCAGATGTTTGGTTCTAGGTCTTCAGAGGTGCCACGTGCATTGCTCTGGAAGTACAATCATACGTAAAATTCCCAAATATCTGGTTTACCTGAACCTGACTTGTTCTCTCAGCTTTTACTTTGTTGCACTGAACTGTAAAAGATTTCGCTTTAAGTTCTTCTGTGGAGGTGTGGTTTCATGACTGGTGTAAACTGATCCAAGACCTGGCTGCCACTGAAAGAATATGCCCCATTCTATCCCAGTCCCAGCTTCACCCTTACCTTGTGTTAGCTCTAATGTTGATGGGACGTGGTCAGGTAAATTTGGAACTGATCCAGCTGAAAACTGACCCAGCAAAGACAAAATGGTGCCTCTCTGACGTGGGGAAGCTGCTTTGTGTCTTCTCAAATAGCAGAGATACCCAGCTGCAGCCTTCCCAACATTGCTGGTTGGTTTCTTATATGTGACCCTGAGGCTTCTGGTATTGATAAAGGCTTTTTGATTAAGTAAATCAGTGGTCTGATCAACTGTGGCATCTCCCGTGTCCTTTTTTCTGGCAAGTAATTTTTTTCCCCTGCATTGCTGAGATTACACTGTTTTTGTTTCTTTAGTTGTCTGAGTTCATATCTTTTTCACATTGCACATGGGAAACTCATCCAAAGCCCATGGAAAGTAATAATAGGATTCATGTTACTGATAGCAGACTTTGGATCAGAAATAAATTCAGTTTTTATGCCTGGGGATTGTACCGTTTATACTCCACAGCTCAGTTTCTATATCCCATGATGTACCACTAAAGACAAATTGGAATAAATTTCATCCTATGTATCCAATTGTCTCTATTACCCTTTGAATTTATGGGAGGTCCTTCCTATACTTAAACACCACAATTGCCCTAGAATTGATCTAATCCCTGTTTTCATAAAACCTTTTTTTGGATGAAAGCATCTCAAAGTGCTCTGCAATAACTATGCTCAAACCATTCCAGTACAACTCTTTCTGTGGTTGTGCTACACTACCATTCCCATAATGAGCCACAAGAAATTGCAATTGTGGGATTGCTTCCTTGCAAGTTGAAAAGTACTGTCCACAGATGGGCAGAGTTGTTAAACTGGGTTTTGGGTTTTATTTTTTTCCAACCTAGGTGGACTCGAGAAAGAAAACCAATATAACTTTCCATGAACCATATTAAAAGAAAGTTTCCCTTCCCTGGTGAGAAAAGCCACTCCCAAAGTAGAGTGCTTTCAGGGTGGGTGGGGAAGTTAGCTGGGAGGGAGCAGCTTCACAATCCAAAAAACAGATTGAGACTATTGAGGTTCTGCTCAGCATTTCTGATGCTTGATCACATTCCCTCAGCTCACCAGATTTCTGAGCTGAGTTAAGTCAATCTCAGTTTGGTTCTATAAAGCATGTGCATTTTTTTAATGGATCCTGAGCAATTCGAGTCTTCTGTGCTCAGGATGGATATTAAAATATCTCATGGGACTCCCATGTAAGCATGGCAATTTTTGTTGATCTCAGTCAAAATGAACCTTATCTTCCATGGTCATGAAAAATGCTGGGCATGGGCAACTTGCTGTTCTCTGTTGAGAAAGTGATTTTTTTTTTTAAAGATAAAACAGCTGAGGAATTTATTAGTATGTATTAGGCTGAAAGTGGGAATTGAAAGCTTATCCAAAAGTACTGCACTTAAAATCTAGGGTTGTGTCTGATTTCTGAGGCACGCTGATTTGCTTGCAGATGCTAGTTAAGGAGCAGTACCCCTTTATTATCTTTTAGGATTTTGTGATGGGAGATGAGTAAGGATAGATGTTGTCCACCAGAAGCTTTTCAGTGATCTTTGTGAAAACACAAAGCTGTTTTTCAAGGTAGACTGTAGAAATGTCCTGAAAAAGTGAAATGTGACAGAATTTGGGAAAAATCCCACAAACCCCCTGATTATGCCATAAAAATGATGGTATAAAGCCAAAGTTAATAATCTTGGTTTTAATACAATTACTGGTAATTTTCCAAAGATAATCGCATCACTAGTAAAACAGTGCATGCCATTGCAGAACCAAAAGCCAAAAGGTCATTGTTTTCATACATTTAGCCATCCAGTCCATTTATATTGCATCCCCCTTCTCCCTCTCAATATTTAATTTGAAAGAATTATTAATGTTTCCAGAAAGAAACATTGCTGATGAAAACTATAAAACAAAATATGGCAGAAGATCTTAAGTTTTAATGGCAGGATTTAACTGCATTATGTTTTCAGAATGAGACAAAAACGTATTTCACTTTTCAGCTTTGAAATCCCTTCTTCTCCTTGGAAAAACTGTTCTCCAATCCTTTATGTTTCTCCTTCCCTAACCTAAATACCTTTGCTCTCCTTTTCATCTCTTTGCTCCATTCAATGGAAAAGAGGGTAAGGAGGAAACAGAATTGTGAGAAACTCACTGATATCCCAAGCTTAATTAATTACTTTAAAAAAAAAAAAAAAAGTAATTTAATGAGACAAGATTAAAACTCTGAGGAACTGCACAGAAAATGTTGTTGGGTTGCAGTTGGTGCAATATTGTTATGCTGTTTCAGCTCAAAATGCAGGTACCTAACTCTTTAAATGAGCATGCTGAAGGCTATCTGGTTGCACCTTCAAACACTATAGCGACTTTCCTGATCTGTAAAAATATTTGTGTTTGAAGGCTTTGTGCTAAGGCATTTGTTCAGAGGAAAATGACATTTATTATAGAATCATAGAATGGTTTGGGTTGGAAGGGACCTTAAAGATCATCTAGTTCCAACCCCCCTGCCATGAGCAGGGACCCCTTCCACTAGACCACGTTGCTCAAAGCCTCATCCAGCCTGGCCTTAAACACTTCCAGGGAGGAGGCATCCAGAACTTCCTTGGGCAACCTGTGCCAGTGTCTGACCACCCTCACAGGAAAGAATTTCTTCCTAATAGCTCATCTGAACCTACCCTCTTCCAGTTTAAACCCATTTCCCCTTCTTCTGTCACTACCTGCCCTTGTAAAAAGTCCTTCCCCAGCTTTCTTGTAGGCCCCTTCAGGTACTGGAAGGCCACTGTAGGATCTCCCCAGAGCCTTCTCTTTTCCAGGCTGAACAGCCCCAACTCTCTCAGCCTGTCCTCATAGGAGAGGTGCTCCAGCCCTTGGATCATCCTTGCGGCCTCCTCTGGACTTGTTCCAACTGGTCCATGTCTTTCTTGTGTTGGGGGCTCCAGAACTGGACACAGTACTCCAGTACTTACGAGAGTGGAGTAGAGTGGAAGAATCACCTCCCTCGACCTGCTGGCCATGCTTCTCTTGATGCAACCCAGGATACAGTTATTGGCCTTCTGGGCTGCAAGCGCACACTGCCGGCTCATGTTGAGCTTCTCGTCCACCACCACTCCCAAGTCCTTCTCTTCAGAGCTGGACTCAGTCCATTCATCAGCCAGCCTGGGATTTTCTATCCAGCTATTGAATTGTCAAAAGTCTACTTATTTTATGAGATTTTGGTGTAGTTGTTGTACAAAGAGGAATGCCTGTGGACACAGAAGCATTCCAGAACATTTCCCATCAATGTCTTGATCTCTCATTCATCTACTGAATTGAGTATCTGATTGTACTTGATTGTTGTTTCAATAGCCAACATTCCATTGCATTGCACCTACATGAGTTACTCCATCAGTAATTTCTTTAATGTCTTCTGACATAAGAGGTGTAGTTGCAACTAAGTGAAGATAATGAGATTTTCTCTAAGCCCCTCTTGATTCCTCTTGATTTACCATGCAACTTTTAATTAAAAGAGAGAAAGAAGAGGTGGGGAAGAGAGATCTCAGTTTTAGTCAGTTTTAGTCAAGCCTTGAAGGAGGGAAGGTAAGACTGCATCTAGGAAAAGCAGATTGTTCCAAAGTTATTTTTAGTTCTGCTGGTTCTCTAGCAGTAGGTACGTAGTAAAGTGAAAGAGAGAAAGGATGGACCTGTTGGGAAACAGTCATGAAGGAGACTTGGCATTGCAGTTTGCTGCCATGAATGGGTCAAAGATCAGGTCTTCAAGATTATTGATTAGGGCCCGTGCAGGAGGAAAGAAAAAAATCTGTTCTTGTTCTATCATCATCTGCCCCACTGGGGAGGGGATAGTACGTACTCTTTAGGTTGTGTGAAGCAAGAGGGGATAGGAGTAAGAAATGAAGCCTTGTTTACATCTGTGTCTTCACCATTTCCCAACCTGCTAGCACTGAAACACTCAGAATTTTCCAAACGGCTGTTTCAATGTAGATGTGAAGCCTTGCACAGGAAACATGCATTTTCTCAGGTAGATCAAAAAGTCTGTAATTTTCTAGTTTCTGATGAGCACAATTCTTGTACAAGCATGAAATCTTGATCAGCTCAGGATTTAGAAACCAGCTTTCCCTTTGTGAGGCTCTTCTGCAGATTAAAGGAGTTATCTGGCAAAGATGGCATCAGAACTTTATTTTAAGTAGGGAGAAAAATTCTGACAGTACCAGACCTTAACCTGGGTTACTTAGACAAGAAGTAACCAAAAATAGGCAACATCTGTATTCTGCGATGTGGATAGAAAACAGTAAATATTTATCTGTCCTTTCCTTCCCTTTGAAATAAACATGTAAGACACTGCTGTCATTCAGATAATCTCTGTTTCTATACTAACTCATCTCTTTAAGGGAGACATCTATTTCCTATTACAACCATACAGAGGCCCTGGACTAAAATATTTTGCATACCTTTGCAGGCCTCCAGGAAACATTAAACACACAAAGAAAGACAAACAGCTATGAAGCCCTTGTGTAAAATTAGGAGCAGAGAAAGGAAGCAGAGTTTGTGGCTGCTTTTCTCAGACCTGATCTGAAAAGGATCTCAAGTCAATTTGCTTATTTTGCATAAAAGGATCTTGTTTCTCAATATTAATTAAGAACAGCTGTTGAACCAGCAGGGCCAGTGGGTAATAATGCCTTTTGCCACACACTGAATGGTTGGCCACTACAAGGGTATTTTTGAAGTATGTTTCTTATTTAAAAAACCCCCACAGCCTCAATTGCACAAACTATTTTCTAGTTGCTGCTATAAGAACAGCCATTAGCCAGGGATTGTCTGCTTGCCTTACACTGAAACATGCTCTTTGACAATATGTAAAAGGTATGTATGTATTTAAAATAGCCTTGCTACAATGGGATTTTACTATCAGAACACATTAGTTTTTGTAACTATAGGCAAAGGGAGAGAGAGTAGAAAATTAGAGTAATAGCTGCTGAAATCATTATGGAAAAACTCCTGTTGGTGAATAATTCTGCTTGTAAAAGTAGTTATACTGGAGTAGTTATACGGGAGTGAACAGGGAAGAGTCACAAGTGCAGAGATTTGAAAGGCAGGCTGCCTCAGGTGCTGCCCTTAAGAAGTACAAAGTGACTTTTAAGTACCTACCTGTCAAATTGCCGTTACTAGTCAAAATTTCCAAAGAACTGTGATGCTTTGAGCCTTAAGGTACATAGTTAATTCCCTATCTGTGAAATGGACCTACTTATACAGACAATTTCTCATTAAGGACTGTTGTGAAAATTAGGTAAATGGGAGTATAAGCAAGGGCACAGTTGTGTCCTTCTAATGCAGTCTGTTGGTCTGTCAGTGGTCAGTGTTACAGGTCTAGGGGAAGGGTTAATGTAGAGGACAATTGCAAGGTGCTACTTCACCTGAGATACCTGCACCTTCTACTAACTTGTGGTTAATAACATCCCAAGCTGAGAGTTTTATTTTAGGATTGTTCTTCTGTTTTTTGAGCTTGCTCACACAGTGGACCTGCAGAAGATCTTGGGGCATTGAGCTCTGCACTTCAATTATGTGATGTGAAAAAGTACTTTATTTTGTTTGTTATAAAACTTCACCTAAAGATTTATTTCAGTGCCCCTTAGTTCTTGTGTTACCAGAAGGATTGAGCCACCATTCTCAGATTAGCATTTTTGGTACCTTTCAAGGTTTAATAGAGCTCTCATCTCCTCTCCTCTCTGCCAACACTTTCTCAAACTGGAGCACCTTTGTTTATTCATTCAGTGTCTCCTTGTCAAGAAACCGTTGAGGAATTTTTGTTGTTCTTACCACCCTCCTCTGTTCCTTATCTAGTTTTAATTTTAAGGTGATAATCTGTAAGAGGCATGTTATCAGTTCTAAATGTTGCTGTTGGTGAGCTAGTATTTGTTGTTTGCTTGGGACTTCTTGGTGGGCAGCCATTCAAGATGAATTAAGCATTACATCACATTACATGTAGATTTAAGCATTGTAAAGAACATGGGTACTTGTGCTAGTCCTTCCAGGGAGGAGAGGAAAGATCTATTAGGGATCTGGTTCCCCCTAGTAAGATGTAATGATTGTGAAAGTGGATAGATGACTATGCAGTATGTTATACTTATTTCTGAGCTGAGTTAGAGCCAGTTTCTTTAAGAACAATGCAAAAGAAGAATGAAATTCAGAAGAAAAATTGTTTTTCTTACTGAGATTCCAGAACGAAACCATTTTACACCTAAGAAACTTAATATAAAAAACTGACTGGACATCCTCTTCCTTTCTATGGCAGCTGTTTCCACTCTGTATTTTAATGAGTGGGCTGAGCTAAAACCTTTGGGGAAGGGCTTTCCCCTCCCTTCCCCCTCCTTGGCATCTCTAAGTAAAAGGCTACACTATCGTGCTCTGTGCTTCTGTTGAATGAGTAAATGCCTATGGCTGGACAGTCCAAAGGAAAGGCTACATCATGTTCTCAGCTGGTTAAGCTCCTTAATGCAAGCTTTTTAAAATTTTCCTGGATATTCAACTGATGTGATTTTGGCTGCAAGAAGTAGTAAGTATTTAAAACTTTGTAAGATTTAAGACCTTTCTAATCTCTTCTAAATTTTCCACTATAAATAACTTGTGGAGTATCTTTTGGTTTTGGAGGTAGATTCTGTTTGAATTACTTCATTTTACATTTCCTGTTAACTGTTTATATATCTTCTGAATGATTTATGAACTCCCTAAAGTTGTATAGTGAGATGGAGGAAAGTAACTTAAATGGTTTTATGTATGATGTGTAGTGGAAAGTATTGATTCCCTTTTACTGTATAACAAAATGAGACTTACTTATCACTACAGATGTTCTTTCCAAACTATTTTGATTCCCTGTGTCTTGATTTATCTCTGCTTGCTGAATGACTTATTTTTTTATACTGGTTGTATAGTTTTATTCAATGTCTAGTCAGTTCCCCTTATGTGTGCTGAGAACATCTGCTTTGTTACTGTCCGCTTTCATAGCAATACAATAATTTCTCTGTCTTTTGTATGCCTTCTCATACGAAGCAGAACTGAGAAAATGGTGAAAGCAGCGGCACTTTTTTTCCCCCCCTCTGGTTTTCCTTCGGCATTAGATTACATTCACTAAACTCAGCAAATAGCAGAATTCTCTCTGGAGTACTGGGAAGCAGCCCAAGCTCACTACAGTTGCGTTTTACTGGACTATTCTTGTGGCAGGGTTTTCTTTTTTTCTCTCTCTCTTTTATGGTCTGCTGAAATTCTTTCTGTTGTAACTGCATTCCTGATTGATTGATTCCATTCTGAGATAGGCATCTCTTGCCTGTTATATTTCCCCAAATGAACAGCTTGAAACAAAAGTGCTGCCATGCGTCTTAGTGCAAATTCAAGTTGAGAAATTTTTTACTAAAACTGAAAGTAGGATGTGCTCAACTTCAAGCTTTCTTAATTAGCTTCATTAATGAGGGGCTGAAATTACTGTCTTAATTTAACAGAAAACCAAGGCTGAAATTAAGTCTTAAACTTGCTTGGGTTTGGTTCTAGATTTCTCTGCTGCAGCTGGAACCATTTAGGGCCAGAATCAAACTTGATTATTTGACTCAATAATTAGTAGCACAGTTAAAACATTTTACATGAGACCTAGGGTTAGGTCTTTCTTGCTTATGCTGGTATAAATATGGGAGAATTCCTTTAATTTTAAAAGTTCCAGTCTCTGTAATCATGCCGATGCATGGACGTTAAGTCAGGCATTGTGGTTGATATCTGGGCTGGATCTTCACTCTAGTTTTCCAATTTTATTCTACTCCAGTGATCACCTGCATCTGTCCTTGCAATATTCACCTCATCTGAGCTTTGCATGGCAGCAAAATGGGGTATGGATACTCTGGGCATTCCTATGGCCACAGGTAGCCTGTGTTGTGTAGAGCAGCCTAGCAACTGCTCTCAGGTACCAGAGTTGTTCTGTAGGCTTTGATTTGAGAAATTAAAACTGCAGCTAATCTGGATTTCATTCTGACTTAGCTTGAGGCTATCAGCTTGTCTGTTTTGGTTGGGAAAACCAGGCTTAAATAGATAGAGGTTAGGGTAACTCCAGGATCGCTTAAAAAACACTTTTTGCTTTAGATAGATTTGGATGATAGCGGAAGATAGTAGCCTTGTCTCTTTCTCTTGATGGACTTCAACTTTAATGTTTCCTTTATATATCTATCTTCTTGCTTAGTAGTTTACGGCCATGCTGAAAAGCTGGAGCTGTATCATCTGTTGTTGCAAATAACAGGCTACCTGCTGCTGCTCCTAAGTGAAGAGGAGTCCTGCTCCACAGTCCTGCACCTTCCCAGTTCTCCCATCAATGACTGGAGATGGCTGAACTCAGTGAGGCTGAACAGAACTGAAAACCGTGCCTCAGTTTCCTGTTAAGCTTTTCCAGATTATTTCCTTGAAGTTTAAATGACAAAGTTTGTTATTGCACAACTTCCTGAGGCAAACAGTTCAACAGAGGCAGTAATTTAGAGGAAGAGTCAGAACGCAGAGTGTGGTTAATAGCTTCTAAAGCACCTCATAGAGAGCTTCCTGCCTGTTCTACAGGAGAGACTTCTCTTGTAAGACTCCTCTGAGGGGACTGAATGGTCTCCTCTTATATCCTCTCTGAGCATCATATGATAGTTTACTGCCTTGCACAACAATAGTCCATGGCCAACAAAAGAGAGAAAAATACCTAGATGTGGGTCTTATTGGGCGCAGCACTTGTCCAGCCTGCCCTGTGGCAGATGAAAATGAGCTTTGGCGGTGAACTGGGGCTCCCTGGGAGGAATAAGTTTAATACCTAACTCTGACACACACTTGGTGTGATCTCTAGCATGTTATTTGATCTGTCTGCATGAAGTTTCCCCACCTGTGAATGCAATAATGCTTCATTTGTCTGTATTGGCTGTGAACTAGTCTGATAAGGACTATAGCCTTATACACAGCTAACACATTAGGGATAGGATTTAACTGGACCTTTAGATAATGTAGTAATAAAAATACTGAAATATGAAAACAGATTATTTCAGGTAACTGCATAATCTGTATTTATGCATACAGAAAGCATATGCTGAAATAAAGATCTGATGAAAGCTTTATTAGGAAAGAGTCGCATCTGTCATGTAGAGCATGTCTGTTTTATTTCACTTTACTCCAATTAATCCTCAGAAGTGAGCTCTTTGTCTCTTATTTTTTTATTGTAAGTTCTGGTAATATCTGAATGGAGGGAAGCAGATATTTGTGTGTTGATGTCCCCTACTAGGCAAGCTGCAGTAATGTTTAGCATATGAATATGTTTTAATGTAACTTTCTAAATTATTTTTAGATTCCACTAAAATCTGCTGATCCTGTGTGTGATAGATTTTTCAGGGCCAAGAGTGCATAACTTAGTCCTGTCATACGAGAAACCCCATGCAGCCCATGACTTGATTGGTTTCTGAATTCCTACAGATGTATGTTCTGAGCTCCCAAGGCTCATAAGACCCACTTAGTTTTCACAGAGAATAAACTCTGAAGTCTATTTTTTTTTTCCACCTCTCATAATTTTGCTGGTTTATGAAAAGCTTTTGGCACTCAAATCTGAGCTAACCTGTTTTGCAGCATGCTCACAGATACCTCTTAGGAGTCTTCATCCTTACTCAATGTCCTGATATCTTCTGTGTGACAAAATAATTTTCAACTCGGCTGGTTCTGATTTTGGAGTAAAAAAAAGTTGAAGAAAAATGGGCAAACAGCAAATTTGGATCCTAATTAACAAGTAAGGGAGAGTAGATAAAATGTGAAAAGATTTGTAGGGAGTACTGTTTACATATATGATTTTCTGTGTGAGTGATTCTTTAAAGAATATATATATATATATATATATATGAAACAAATGTGTTTTATGAATAATAGAGTACTAATTATCTGTAATGATATATTTTCTTTTGGATAGCATGTATAGAAAGACTGTTACCCATGAAGTAATTAAAAGGTATAGATGGATTTTTCTTTCAACATACTCAGTATTCTCATTCTTCCCAATTTATTCATATTGAGAATCAGGGAATGGTTGGGGTAGGAGAGAAGGTGGGATTTTCAGAAGTAATAATCATTAATGAAGCCATCAAATGGTACTGGGAATCACTTTGGACCTCTTGTTCTTTGTTGTATTCATCCCAAATTTTTTTTTTGTGATTGGGTGGACAAAGGCACTTTCTCCAGTGAGGATCTTTGTGGCTGCGAGTACTGGCATGGATCACATTCCATGATGAGGATCATAACTTGGATTTACAGCAATAGAACTGAGACCTGGAGTAACTGTGTTTGAAATCAGTTATTCTGGATTCACACAGGAGTAAGTGAAGTCTCTGCTCTTGAGAAATGCTGCTGAGGTTGAATTGGTGTACATGGAATATTCTAGGAGCATACAGCAAATAAATGCCAAAATCTGTTTGTTTTGGGGTGGATGGGCTGAGTACTTACATGGTGATAAAAGTGCAAAACTTTTTATAGAGTATTGATAATTTTTTTTTAAGTGCTTGAAAAGGAGGCTGATGGTTTTAGTTCTGTTTTTTAATTGAGGAAATGAGATACTGCTCTGTAGTGCTGTGATTGCAGAAGGCTGGGAATAAAGCTCAAACATCCTGAATCCCAGTTCCTCAGTGAGCTTTTTGAGGATCTGAAAAACTGAATTATCTTCAGGGAGGAAACTTACACTGAATTGTGATTACTTAGCAACACTCTGAATAGGAACATCCTAAAAGATTTGGAAGTTGAATGTCATCAGAAAATGTATTTTTCATAAAGGCAAATCTGGTAGATGTGTGGATAAATGTCTTCTAAAAATATGGAGGGGGAGAAAAAAAATGTATCCGTTAATTTTGTTTGCTTCTTACAGTATTACCGGGAGGAGGCTATTGTCCCTGGTAAATCTCACATGCTTATGAGTAATGTCTTATCATTGTGTAAGCTTCCATACATTTCCCGTATCCTGGATCTTTCCTCGAAGATGGGGGGGGGTTGTGCTTGTAGGGGGGTTTTTTATTGTTTTGGGGTTTTTTTTGTTTTTTCTTCATGCAATGTCTGTTTCTTACATGGAAGAGGAAGGCTGCTGTAATGTTCTCCCCAATAAGTCATGTGCTGTAAGAAGAGATTGTAACTTTACATTGTGTTACAGCTTTTTGTGTGATCAGCCACTCCTAAAAATGGCAAAACATCACTATTTCATGCACACTGAGGGGTTGTAAATAAGAAACTATCCAAAAATACCGTAGTTTTTGGCAAGGACAATACTATTTGGCAGGAAGTTTGTGTGCAGATAACACAAAACTACTACTTTAAATGTTGTGGGGTTTGGTTTTTGGTGTTGTTTTTTGTTTGTGCTGTGGGTTTTGGGGTCGGTTTTTTGAGATGATATAATGGTTTTCTACAGTTTTTGACATTATAATTTGTATTTGAACTGGTTTTGGGGCGTGTTGTGCGTAATTAAGTGTAAAGACTTGTCCAAAGCCTCAAATTGTCAGCTCCTACACATAAATGGCAACTCATCTCTCACTTCTTCAGTAGCAAGGGAGAGCAGGCTGTCTCGGAGCTATTTAAAATGCTTTGCTTTCATATTTGCCAAGTATTTTTATTCTCTGTAGGTTTTAATGACTCAGACCTCTGAAATCTCTTCCATACATGGTTAAAGTGTAACCACTGGTTGGGGGTGGAGGGGGCAGATGAAGGGAACAACTTACTGAACTGATAGTTTTAAACAAACTTGGGTGGTTTTCTTGAAACAGCATTTTAATCTTAAACCATAAATATATATTCACACTCAGGGCATCTCTCAGCCTTAATCACGCTGGAAGATAGTGGAAATAAGTATCCATGTACCATGAATGCAGTGCATTTGCATCCAGCAAGGGTAGCTAGCCTCAATCCTCCATCCAGGCCCATCTTCTTAGTCAGGATCCTTTCCTGGGGTCTTATTTCTACAAGATTCCTTCAGCCTTTTTGCCTTTGTACATCTTTTACATGCACGTTAATTAACTAACTTGGTTAATATCACCTTCTTTTAACAGTGGACACCCACTGCAGATCTATCTTGTTCTCCCCTTTAAGTAGTTTATCACAGACAGCACTTACTTTTGAGTGGATTAGCAGTGGATGGTCAGCAGAACTATCGGATCAAATGCTTTGCACCCATTTTTATTTTAAAACATCCTCTAAAAATAATTTAAAGTTTTCTGTGTGACTGAGTTTTCTTCCAAGCAAGAAACATACTCAGTGGGGCTGATTTGGTCTAGTGGCCACTGATGTCAGACAAACTGAGTTGTTACACTGTCTCTGTCACAAGCCTGTTGTGTCATATTGGTCAAATCATCTAGCTATTGTGGGTAGGATTTTCAAAAGCACATGTAAATTCATTCCCATTCAAGGTGACGAAAGCCTAATTCTCATTTCTACTAAGGCTTCATTATGCTGCCCAGCAAGGTCAGAATCTTTAAAACTAGGCTTTTTGCCCTGCCAGGGTATAAAATCCAAATGCAAATCTGGCCCTGGCAATTTTTCCATGAACTTCAGTGGAAGCAAAATTAAACAGACACAACAGCTTTTTCAAAATTTAATTTTTTGCTTCTTTATTTCCCCACTGTTAAAATAAGCCTAATAACATGTACCTACCTCATACAAATGCCACAAAGCTAATTTAATGTTTTCACAGCTGTTTGAAGTTATCCGGCACTATGTAAGTGTTAGCTTGCATCACTAATGTGAACTACTTTGTCTGATAATCAGTGAAAAATTTGTATGGTGTTCTATAACTCTCTGAGGAACATCTCCAAATCCAAGTAATTTTGTTTTATTAAGAAAATCAATGTATTGATTGTGAATTTAAGAGCCACGAGTGTGACGTGGACTTCCGATGTGCAGGGCTACATAATTGTGAGAGGGTGTTCAGTCCCATGTTAACCATGCTGTAGGTCACAAGACTGTTTATGGGAGCCAATTTCTTTCTGTCCCAACACTACAACAATCTATCAGTTGCTCATGGCATTTTGTAACAGATCCTTGCAAAAGTTCACAAGGATATGAGGATCACTGTCTTCTAAATGCCACGTGTATTTTGCAGGCTGATAATGGAGCATTTTGTTACCGCAATGAACTGCCTTTTCTTCTCCTGTTGACATTCTAGAGCTCAAATTAATAACCACATCCAGTAGCTCAGGATAACATCGCTCAATTTGTATTAAAGTCCTAACAGAAGTAAAAATAAAAATATATTTTAAGGGTGTTCCTGTTACATGAGATGAGATGGTTGTCAGATAAATTAAGAGACCAATAGTAAGTGTCTGTTTAATAGGAATACGATTGCCATACAAACGCATACTAACAGACGCCTGCAAACCCTTGCTTGCATGAGAAATCCCTGCCTGTTAGTCCCCTGTGAGTGACTGCCTTACTGTCAGTGGACACGCTTGTAAAAAGGCTGTTTATGTATGAAATTGCAAAATCAGATCCTAAATAAAGAATGCAACATGGTTAATCTATGGAAGTGGAGGGTTATCTTGAGGCATAGGGCTTTTGCTCTCTCTTTAAATAAATGAATATAGTATAAAAATTATCATGGTCTAAAATGTTACTTCAGGAAACATTTCATTCCATTTCCATTCCTTAGTGCTGTCTCTGGATTTACACAATTGATAATGTACATAAATCTTTATGGACTAAACTATATTTCCTTCTCTTGGTGGTGTATTTTTGTCTCTCTCAACACTGGAATAAATAGGATCTATTGGAACAGATTATTAAATACCACTAATAATATTGACTGTTGACTGTTTATATGGAATGCAATGTGATTTACAATTAGAGAAGCTAACTGGGGTTTGTTAACACAGGCGAGCAGTAAAGCAGGTTGGAAATGAGTAAATTGGCCCTTTTCTAGTAACTGTGTAGCTAGCTGAGAGGACTTCTTACTGCCTCTGATGTCCGGCACAGCCTATGTTAAGCATCTTGTGTTTAAATGCATTACACTTTGACTACAGTATTTTATAATCAATACAGTTGTCCAGATCTCCCAGTACTCCAAAGGGGGGGAAGTACTGTATCCAGAGCCCACCAGTGTTGAAAAACCATCTTTAGGACTGTAGCTGCAGCAAGGGTGCAGATTTGCCCTGAGAAATCTAGACCCAAACCCAGCTTTTAAGAGAAGAGCCCTGGCCTCATCTGTGTCGGAGTAGAAAGAGGTGCCAGGATTTTAGTCACACTTGAACACTCAGCCACACAGCCTTCATGGGACCTTTGGGAAGGTGAAAGGGTGACTGTGTTATGAAATTGCTATTTTAGTGCTCCAGACCTACTACTTTCACCAAGGAACTGTGCCATCTGGCATTTGTTTAGTTATCTTAATGCCATGGGATCCCAAATATTCCAACATAGCTGGTCTATATTTTAAGTACAACCACGTTTCCAGCCTAGAATTGACACCTTCAGTTGTGGTATTTGCACCAAATGTGGTTGGGTCCAAACAACGTCTCTGCCAAAACACAAGCCACAACTTTAAAACCCACAATGTTAAGTCCATTACGAGCTGACACTACCTAACTACATATATGCTGGTCTGGTGGAAAGAGAAATCTGCATGGCTGTTGAGTGACAGTTGTTCCCTTTCCTTTTGTAAAGGAATAAGCATCTTCATCTAGCAGGGAATGAGAGCAGCCCTGCAAATAGGGGCTGCTGCATGTGTGCTGATGTGTTTCCTGGTAGGGATAGTTTGGATGGAAGGTGCTTCCATGCGTGTGTGATGAGTTCCTCTTCACAAGGCGCTGGGCAGCTAACTTGTTTTGCACAGTCCAACGAAGTTATGATATAGAGGTGACTTCTGTTCACTCCTGGACTCAAGATCCTTTTGTCACAGAGTGGTTATTATGTAGAGAGCAGTTCTCTTCTGAGCCATCCAATTTCTTCATTTTGTTGTTGAGGTGCTTCTCTAGGCACACTTGTGGAGTGTGCCTGCTGAAGGGTGTCAACACTTCAATGTATAAGTGTATTAATTAACTCTTAATATCTTGATTGTAGACATGAAAACGCAAATCACTTTGGTTATTTAGGGAAGCAGAGCCTGGGGGGGGCTTGCTGTATTACGAAGGCTGCTTTTTGTCTTTTCAGGAGTCTACTGACAATTGACTGCACTGTACACTCAGTTCATTAGCCCGCTTGTGGCTTCCTTTGGGACTTCAGACAAAAAATCCTGCCTGTGCTTCAATTTCTACATTGACAGAACAGGAGCAACTCTTATATAGTCAAAGCAATAGGGACTTCTCAGCTTAGAGTTACTACGAAGTTATTGAGATGACATATGTTTGTGTTATAGAAATATATCTTTTTTGTTCTGACTGAAATGCAGCATTACTGTTCCCCTCGTAATTCTCTTTAAGAAGAGAGTGCCAGGACTTTAGCACTGGTAGCAGTTCCCTTACTGCGTCACTAGGCAAGTTTTTGCTATTTGTAACAGCATAGTTTCCATTTGTCATGACAGAGTATTTCTAAGATTTGCTCATTATTTAGGACTGGATTATATCACTTTATTTGTTTCTGTAGATGCTTTCATCAGAAACCAAGTCCAGATGTAGTGGGTTGGCAGTAGATCAGGTTGAACTACCCAAGGTTTTGCTGAGACTAAATAAGGCTTAAATATTTTCATTCTGTTTCCTCTTCACCTTACTTATCATGCTGGCATTGACAGAAGCAAGGCTGCTTTCCTGAGTGTTGATCACCCTTCTGCATAGTCAGTAAGTGCTGTTAGCAGTGTTTAAAATACAAGTGACTTGTTGATGCAAGAGAGAGACAGGGGTTTGAATAGCTAACCCGTCTTGTTTTGGCAAGCCTATTAAGATGTCAAGTGGCTCATACAGTGGACAGGATTCCGAGATCTGCAATAGCACAGCCCTGACATTTGGAACTGGCAGCCAGCCCTGAAGGTAACGGTGCACTCAGTCTGTTTTCACAGTGATTCTCCTCACAGGTCTATATCTGGTAATAGGCTGCTGCTGGCAATTTGCATGGCAGTTCGAACTAATTGCCAACAGTGTTGTCACCTGTCACAATTCATAATCAATTACTGCCTCTCCGCAGCTCTGGGCAACTACCATGTGTGTTACAAGATGTGTTATAACGTCCAGTGATCAGTAAACAACAGCATTGTACTGAGTTTTGTGTTCTGCTTCCTGAAGAGTGCTGGTGGAAGCCAGCTTCCTGCAAGGCATGGCTACCTCTGGCCCACAGAAGACATCCTTTGTTTTCTATGTACAGGAGCCAAGAATGAGGGATGGCTTACACTTGGAGCAGGGTGTGTGACAAAAACTGCTTAAGGGCACTGATACCCCACAATGGCCTTGTGGTGAGGCAGTTTGACTTTAAAAAGACACAGTCTCCAACCCTTCAAACCAAGGTCTTAAGAGCAATGTTGGCTTTATGGAAAGTGCTGTTCTGATTTTTAGCAATTGAGTCAGTAAAACAGCATGACTTGGCACCCAGTTATAGAAGAGGTTGGGGAAGGATATTGCTTGCCAAATATGCAAAGCATTTGTGTGATTTATGTGAAATGCATCCTACTTGGTCTGGGCTAAGGAGGAACCCTGGGGCTAAGAAAGCGCAGAGCTTTGAATGGCAAAGAGAGATTGGAAAAGCTGTGAACTCCTAAGGAGATGCCTTGCCTCCCAACTGCTTGAGGCCGGTCTGTGATGCTGATAGACCTACCTCTGGATTGAACCCCTAGGACAGTTCTCTATATGACAGTGGAACGATGAGATTTGACAGAAGATGAAAGTGAGTTTTCTGTTTCAGAAGAGCTCCTGCAGTGTTTTGCTGAAAGCAGAGTGCTATTGGAACTTCCTGATGTGGTTAGGGCCAGTGCTGCTTTTCTGCTGATAGGGAGGTCTCTGATTTGTGATACAACATAGTTACGCATGAAGATTAAATGTCAACTGTTCCAGTCTTGTTTGTTTCCCTAAAGCTATCATAGTCCCAAACACTGCAAGCTAATTAACTGCAGATACTGTTCAGTTACCAGCACAAAATCTGTTACATCATCTACTCTATATGGACTTTTGACTTCTGGAAGCTGTAAGTCAGAATTTGTCCTTTTACTTATCTGGAGTTAGGCTTCCTGAATATTTTCCCATGAATTATGCAAATAACAAGGAAAATAAAATGGGCCAGTATACATCCAAATTTGGTTCACAGAAATTACCAGAGTAGAATTTCTTTGCATTGCAGAATTCTCTCTCATTCCAGGAAACACATGTACCAGTGACCTCAGCGAATCAGTCAGTCTTCTATGGAAGATCTCATTCTGAACAACTGAGAGAACTCACTCATGTAATCTAAACTGCATTTAAAATATGTTTAGTCACCCACCTCTTCACAGAGCACATGCAGCATTCCTCTTTCCTTGTTATTACATGACAACTTTCTGATAGCAAAGCAAGGGACGATTTATTTGTACAAGAAGTCAGGTCAGGTCCATGTGGAGGACATATCACTTTGACAGAAATGTGTGAGTAATGTGAATACAAGTTATGTCAAAACTGCATCTTCTGGACAAAGATCACTGCACCTTCCTCATTCTCTAAAAAGAAACAGCAGGATCCCAGTGCACGGATATAACTGCGCTGACACAACTTTGGTAAAGTTAGTCATAGATCATACTTCATATCAGGACCTCGGAAGACCTGCTTTGCCTTCATCAGCTCCCTCCTTTTTCAAGGGTCCTGGTCTTATTCCTGTTAAACAAAGAGCTGCTTCTTTATTGCTTTTGACATGGGGGCCTAAGAATTCACTTACAAAAAATGCCTTGAAATCAATGTGTGTTTTGCCACAGAGTATGCCAAGTTCATTTCCTGAACATAAAAGGTTTATCATCTCTACATCATCAACAAGACAAAGAAGTGTGATAATAGCTGGCTCAATGGGCTGTGGAAAGCTGTGAGCCTGGCTAAGAAATTCTTCCAGTGTGGAGGTGACTTTGGGGTGAAGCTAAGGTGGAACAGAGACTGTGTAGTTACCTCCATAGCAGGGGTCCTCAAACTTTTTAAACAGGGGGCTGGTTCACTGTCCCTCAGACACTGTTGGGGGCCAGACTATAGTTTGGGAAAAAATGATCGAATTCCTATGCACACTGCACATATTTTATTTGTAGTAGTGCACAAAAAACAGGAAAAAGAATGCAATATTTAAAATGAAGAACAATTGTAATCAACAAAAATAATATTTAAATGTGAACTATGGGCCTGCTTTTGGCTAATGAGATGGTCAATGTTAGGTTCCATATTTGTCACTGCTAGTCGTAGCAAGTGATGCAAATGTTCATCAGTCTGGATCTGATTAGAGATTTCATATGTTTCATTCGGGAAAACGT
>NW_010295154.1:0-21153 GCF_000700745.2 Antrostomus carolinensis
GCCGGAGTAGGAAATACTCGCGGTGTTTTGAAACAGACATCTCAAAACAAGTATTCATCGTACCGGCATGTAAAAAGTGCTAATATATTAAAATGCAAATATGCATGTATACTCGGCAATGCTGTTGCGTGTTTCCTGTTTACCATGGTAATTAGAAGTTATAAGAGAAAACTTCACCGAGAGCAAACCAGGGCAGTATTTGACCTAGTAATGCTCACTGAATGATGCAGTGGCTTTTATAGTTCTGGGTTTTCTAGCCCAAAACACAGCCAAGTATTTATTTGACTTCATTAATGAGAAATGTATGAATTATAATGCAACTTCACACCTTTGAAATTATTCTCTAGCGGCGCAAGTGTCAAAACTAACTCAGCCAGTATGGAGAGGAAAGCTGAATTCCCCACTCCTGCTTCTGTAAGGAAAATTTTGACCAAGGAGTTTTTCCCTAGTCTTGCAGACACCCAGATACTTTCCTGTATCATTTTGGGTGACATTAACTAATTGTGCAGAAGTTTTATATTTGGGACATATAATGCTAGTATTGTAAGACAAGATGAGCGTACTTGTAAACAAAGACAGGCAAAAACATATAGAAGGATCTTGTGATTTTAATTGGTTTTTGAGGGTTTTGGTTTTCTTGTTCTTTTTTGGTAGCTAGTGTTGTTCAGTAAGCTGTTTTGTTCCCATTCACGGTGTCCTTTTAATTTGCAGGTGGTGGTAATACAAACGTATTATAGAAGGAGTTTTGACATTAACCAAATGTTTGTTTGTTTTTACAGTCCACCTCACAATTTCCAGATACTTCTAGAGAAGAGAATAAAAAGAAACCAGTTTTGGAACGACTTGGAAATTTGTTTGGTACCGGGAAAAGGAAAAATGTCAAAAGTTCACTAGAACACTCTTCACATCGGAAAGGGGAGAGGTCAGTTTCTCCTCACAGAGTGCAGCCAATATACTGTAGGCACATAAATGAAGGACACGAAGCTCCTCAAGCACAGAATCAAGTGAGAAACGTAAGTGCTGTTTCTGAGACGCAGGAATATAATTTCCATGGGGAAGTAGGACCGCTCTATCACGATACGTTTTCAGAATGGAGTAGTAGGGGAGTCTCTTCCGACAGTGAGTGGTCAGCAGATTGGAGCGGCAGCAGTGAAACCATTAAAAACTCTTTCTTTGAGAGTAGCCTGAATGTGGAAACCCTGGAACTGGAGAAAGAACCCATCACAGATATAAATAATTCTACAACTCCAGATTTCATAAAAAGCTTGAGAAATTTGTCTAGTGAAGACTTAGAAAAGAGTATCTTAAGCCACAAGCAGCTTGTGAACACGTGGGTGTCTGAGGAGCCTGGGCATGCAAAACCAAAGGATTTGCCATACGAGTTGGAATCTGCAGCGAGCGAACACACACGTTCTGCTAGAGTGTTAACAGTTGATATCTACCTAAGAAAAACAGAAAAGCCACTTAATGAACCTGTGACTGTTACATCAGAAGAAAATTGTAGTGACTCGGACACAATGGATAAAAAATCTGCTAATAAAAGATCTGGAAAAAGGAGAAAATCTCAGTCATCAAGTGAGATTCCGAATGGAGAGAGAAACCAGACTGAGACTGCTGCAAAAGAAGAATCTGTTTTTGAGGATGATGTCCCTTCTGAGGTGTTTTCAGACAAGATAATAAACTCAGAAAGAAAAGTGAAGTCTCCTCAACAGACTCCTGAAAGGAGTTCCTCTTCCACAGGTAGTAATCAGGACCTAAAAGTTGGATCTGCTCACAAAGGGGCATCTAAAGCTGAAGCTGACAAAGGCAAGCAGCAGGTCTCAAACACAACCCCTGCAAGGAGAAGATCATATAAAAAGAATCAGTCAGACGCTGTCCCCATCTCCCCTACTGGTTTGAAGGGGCAGGTGAAAGATTGCTCCTCAAAAAGGCAACCTTTAGCATCACCAGAGAGTAACCCAATGACGAAAAGAACTTCGGTGGAAAAGGGAACTCTGCCTGTGGCTTTTGGGGAAGACAGCTTGGAGTCTCCCAAAGTTTCTTTGGCTGATAAGGCAGAAGACACGGCCTTGGTGTTTGCTGAAGGCAGAAGTGAGGCCAAGGCAGTAAAGCATGGTAACGGTTCGGAGGGAAGAGCTTTCTTGCGTACTGATGGGATTAAAAATGGAGACCTGTGTATGTCAGCTGAGAGACAGACAAATTCTGATTTAGACAGCTTGAAGCTGAAGAGTTTGGATGCTTCCAGAACAGTCACAACAAAGATTAGCCTGTAAGTAACATAAACTAGTTTACCTTATTCCTGTAGCTGTAATTTTGCCTGCATCTGTGTTTAGTATTTTGTAGGAACACTGGCTATGTATCTGCTTATTTTCAATGTTTATTATCTTGATTATTTTCAATGAACTGTCTTTCTAAAAAAAAAAAATAATCATAATTACAGTTACCACTTAACAAGCGCTGTAGTTTACATGTGTTAGAAAAATGGTTTTTTTTTTAATGGATAAGGAATTTCTTTGTGTGTCAATTCCATTATATGGAATAACTTAACATACATAAAAGCTGCTCTGTTGTCAAGGTCAGTGACCCCGTTGTTTCTCAGATTAGCTCAGCTGTCATTGACCTTAATGTAGTTTTGTTATCTGTAACCAAGTGAGGATGTGGTTTTTGATTCTGTCTGTGAAAATCTTTTAATAAGGAATGTGTTCAAGTTATCCTTTGAAACAACATAAATTCTGCTATTATTTTATGAAGAAAGGTAGGATGCAGTCATCCTTCAAATGGTATGATAAAGCACACTCCAGAGATTGGAATACATATAGTTGCTTTTTTAATTATGTGCAGGATGAATCATGTAAGTTTTTATGCATGTGAATAACATCAGGCATTTGCAGAATTATGCATGTATTAGTTTGCAGGATTTGGTTTTACCCTCAAAGAAATTGTCATCTGTCAAACAAAGGTGATCAGTGCTTTCCTTAGGATTATAAAGAAGTGGATGTATTTATAACTTTCACTGTAATCACTAGTATGAGTCCAGTGATTGATTTCCTGGGTTCTATTACATTCTGTTCTACAGTGAATCATTTTATTGCATGTGTCATTTTTGTTGCTTCTTTGTCATGGCTGCTATGCACTATTGCTTTCCTCATTCTGGTACATTAATTTATAGGTCCTGTCAGAGTACACTGAATCCTGTAGGGCCATCTGAGGTACCCTGAGTGTTCAGAATTGTTGTTCTGTTGTGTTAGAGGGATGTGAAAGTTCAGCATTGTGGCTTAAGAAGCACGTACATTCCCAATTATGCTTCCCACATCTGAGAAGCATAGGAGCATTAGGAACAATTTCCTTTGCACAGTTTGTAATACTCTACATCTGATTTGTTCATTCGTAACTGAATTAAAGGCATGTTGTACTGAGGGTTAAATTGTGCTATTTTTATAAGTGGTGGTGCTTTGCTGTTGGGCAGTGTAGATCGCAAATGTTAAACTCTGAAGTTTGTATCTTCACAACTTCAAAGGAAAGGTTTTCTTCTCCCCCTCCACTCTGCCCTGGTGAGGCCACATCTGGAATATTGTGTCCAGTTCTGGGCCCCGCAGTTCAAGAAGGACAGGGAACTGCTTGAGAGAGTCCAGCACAGAGCCACCAAGATGATTAAGGGAGTGGAGCATCTCCCTTATGAGGAAAGGCTGAGGGAGCTGGGGCTCTTTAGTATGGAGAAGAGGAGACTGAGGGGAGACCTCATTAATGTTTATAAATATGTAAATGGTGAGTGTCGTGAGGATGGAGCCAGGCTCTTCTCAGTGACAACCCATGATAAAACAAGGGGCAGTGGGTGCAAGCTGGAACACAGGAGGTTCTGCTTAAATTTCAGAAGGAACTTCTTTACAGTGAGGGTGACAGAGCCCTGGAACAGGCTGCCCAGGGAGGTTGTGGAGTCTCCTTCTCTGGAGACATTCAAGACCCGCCTGGACGCCTTCCTGTGTGATCTCATTTAGGTTCCTGCTTTGGCAGGGGGATTGGACTAGATGATCTTTCGAGGTCACTTCCAATCCCCGACATTCTGTGATTCTGTGATTCTGTGTAGCTTTCATATTTTTGTCTTTGTGTCACTGTCATTAGTGGTCATAAAGTTATAAATGTTTGCGTAGCTGGAGTTTGTTTTTCTGGATGTCTGGTTGCCTTGCTGTAGAGTGAACTATCTTCTGCTGTAACAGAACAAGTTTCCTTTCTGTCAGATTTCATTTTAACGACTAAGCAGCGGGTTCTGTTTCACCCTGCTTTGTGGGCTGTGTGGCACTCTGTGTCTTGGTGTTATCTCCTGCTATAGGAACTTTAGCCCTGGGTGGAGACCACTGTGTTGCATTCAAGGTTCCCAGTGCATCTGATAGCTCTCATTGCACAGTACCACACCGTTTCTTTAGCCAGACTAATTGATACCGTCTGATAATCTCATATAATTTGTGGTCATTCATCAGAACATGTGAACTAGAAACCTGCATGTGGATTAAGCTGCTGTAAAATGGGAAAGGAAAAATGTGATGGTACCAGTGCTAGAAGAAGATACAATTTTGTTCTCTTCTTACTGCTTTGAGCTAGAGAACAGATTACTTCTCCATTTTCAAAGATTAAAAATTTATTGTTAGATACTTCACATTAATCCCCTCCAGGCTGAAAAATACTCATTGACTCATGATAAGATAGATTTCGTATAATCAAAGTAGTTTTCACTTAAAAATGCATCATGTCTCTTACTGCTGATATTGTGCAGATTCTGGGAATCAAGTTTTTTTAGAAACAGTTTTAAAATAAGTCAGTTTTGGTAGTTCCTGCGAGTAATGGTAGCGTGTTCTGTCTTTTCTCCTTTTCTGTCTGTATACTGGGCAACTTGGAAGTCACGGGATACTTTGCTTCTAGATTTTGAAGGGGAAACCTATCAAGTTGGAGACTAAACTGAGATTGATGTTACAACTTAATCAGCAAATAAAACCTCAGGCAGTAGTTGCTTTGATGTGCTTAGCGGAAAACTTGGCTTCAGTTGTCATATTTGACGTTCAGACATGGTTTTGTAGTTGCTTTTGCATTTATGCCCGCTTGTTGAATTATTCTGCTCTGTTAACCTCCCATTTTTCTTTGCTCACCTCAATCTGATGTTTTGGCATCAATGTTTTTTGGCATCAGTTACATGTTTTACGTGATTGTTTGGACAGTGTGCTTCAACTATGTAACTTGCTTTCTTTCCATTTATGACTGTATTGGGAGAGGTTTAACTGCTTGCTTCCACAGGTTAGCTGCACCGTGTAACTGATGAGAAGGACATCAGTATTTCTCTTGTGGCTGCTTGTTTGTGGCATTGCAGATCAGCAGTGGGTAGTAGGAATCAGCCACATGAGGCTGTTTGTAGGGAAGTGTTTGCATTGTTAGGTGAATCCATCTTTCAGTGCTTTTCCCCCATGCGAGACGGGAGGCTGAAAGGGTACTCAAATAATATCTCTGCATTTTAAACAAGCTTAGAAACTCAGTTCTTGCAGTAAAGCACATCTTTTGGCTGTATTTAAAATCAGTATTTCTCAGTGTGGAAAAAGGTGTAATGAGAAGATTAGTTAGAGGAGGCCAGCTGTAGTGGATGGAGCTCCAGGGCTGAGCCTTCTGTTGCTCTTTGGCCTCAGCTGTTTTACTGCTGCTGTGCAGAAATATTGCAGAATATAAAATACAAAGTGCTGAAGTAGTTGTTTCTGCATAAATTTGCAAAGCTTGAAACTATACCTTTGAGGTGTTAGCTGTTCGTTTAAAACAGGTTTTAGGTGTGGCTGATAACTATCAGCATTAACCATTACACTTGCTTGTGTCCAGGCATACAGGGGAAGACAGATTTTATTAGGGGGATATGTGTTGTTACGTTGAAATGCACATGGTAGTGCAAGTGACAGGCTGACAAAAGGATGGTAGGGAAATGAGTCTGTGAAGATAACTGGGCCATTAGCGATACCTCTTGAAGATACAGGTAGAAGGAAAGGATAGGTACCTTTTTCTGGTCAGAAAAGGACGTGAAGGGTCCTGGTGAATGGCAAATTCAGCATGTGACAGTAGTGCATCCTTGTAGTAGGTGAAGGCTAAGCCTGTGCTGGGCTGCATTAGCAGAAGCACGGCCAGCAGGTCAAAGGAGAAGATATTTGGTGCTCATGAGGCTGCATCTGGGGCATTATAACGTGTTGTACCCCTCCCTCCTCTTCCAACTCTCTTCTGGTACAAGAGAGATGTTCACAAACTGGAATGAGTCCAGTGGTGAACCATTAAGAAGATGATGGCAGTGGAGCATACCATGTACGGAGGAGAAGCTGAAGCAGCTTTATTTCTTCATCTGAGAGAAGGATATGGGTAGACCTCAATCATCTCTTGCTATCTGTAGAGGTATTATAGAGAAGTAGAGCCAGATTCCTCCCTGAGATGTGCCGTGAAGGGACAGTAGCCATGGTTGCAAGTTGCAACAGTGATGTTTCAGTGGGATATAAGGCAAAAAATAATTCACAGTGACAGTGGCTAGCCTGATGCAATGCTTCCCATCTAAGACTGTGAATCTTGCCCCTTGGAGATACTCAGAACTTGGTCAGATAAAGCCTTCAGCAACTTGATCTAACTTTGAAGCTGACCCTGCTTTGAGCAGGAAGTTGGACTAGCTGACTTTTAGAGGTCCCTTGCAACTTATATTAATTTTCCAAAAAGAAAAATCACAGAATAATTTATCTTTGAAAAGTTTAGGAGAAACAGACATACTGCAAATTAAAGGTAGTGTCTAGATATATTTAATTTTATGCTGTGTGATCATTCCCTCTTTGCCTTCCCCCTTTCAGGAATAATATTTTTTCTGTTTCTAGGCTTAAATTTTCCAAGTGTGTTTTATTAGCACGTACCTGAAGTATGGCCCTTTGTTTTTAAGTTTACTATTTCCTTTTTTATTGATCATGTGTTTTGCATAAGAACCTTCCAGTTGTGAACCAGTCTGGTAGCTACAGTAAGCACTGATGGGAAGTCTTCTCTGGAAAAGACATGGTGATTTTTAACAGTTGCTTTCTGTATAGATTCTTAAGCGGCTGATTTTGGGTTCCTTCTGTTATTTCAGTAAGTTTGTTCCTCATGATTTTCCCAAGAAAATAAGCTTGTACAGTGGAGAGCCTTGCTTTAGTAGGGTTTACTTTCTTGCTTAGGTTGGATTCCTCAAGGAAGAGGAGAAAGGAGTGATGTCAGTTTTGGGGTTTGTTCATGTTAACTCACTTGTACATCACGCTTCTTTCTTGGGCCAAAGCGCTGTCTAAGAGCTCAGTGAACACAGTTTGTGTAGGTAGAAAAGAAAAAAGCACTTAAATACCAGAATTGTCCATTGATTGATTGAGCATTTGAGGCTCTGGAGGTTGTTGCTGCAAGCTAGTTACTTTTATCTGCCACCATGGTCAGTTTTCAGGTAGCACAGTTTCTGCCTCTGTTCTCCCACTGCTGAGTGCCTCCAGATTCCCCTCTGGAGAACAGGTCTGCCTGTGAGGTGACGGTGGCCTCCTTGTCAACTCCTTACATCTATCTGACTGATAAGTTTTGAAGACATGTGCTCTGCATCTTCACAGCTGTTCATACTGTTCTTGCAGTAGCAAGTGACATGGACAAATAACTTTTCCTGGATGTAGGTATTCAGAGGAAGGAGGCTTAAAGCCCTCAACTGCATGTCATCAGCCTTCTGTCACAGTACCTGAGTACTATGTACTTGTACACACTTCTCTATCCACTCTGATGGAGAAGTTTCTCTAAGTGTTTCCTAATTCAGTTATTGAAAAATCATCAGGGTTAGTTTACACAATTTAAAATTTTATCTGACTTTCCATGAAGGAAATGGGAGAGTCCTCACAAGTGCTGTTCGCTTAGCCAAGTGGTGATGCAGTGATGGGGGACCTTTTCCACCTGCACTAATGAGGCCAGAAGAGGTCTTTCACTCAATTTAAGGTCACTTCTGCAGTGTAAGGGCTGTAAAGAATCTGGGCAGATGTCTTCAAAACTTCTTGGAGAGGTATATTCAAATGTTAACCAAGTCATTATCACCTTAATGAATTGGGATTTGTTTCCTAAATTCTGTAGGGAATTGCATATAATTTATTCTGCCTATTGACTAGTGAATTTTAATGTCTGTCAGTCAGAAGTAGTTAAGGTGTCTGCCTCAATTGCAGATGCTGTAGGCTGCTGTGTTTTTTGTTTTACTTAGTATTAAAGAACTACATACATGTTTGAAATGTATTCTTATTTAGAGTTTAAGGGGTTTTTTTGTCATTCATATAGCTACTCCTTTTTTAGTTAATTTCTTTTGAGATACCAAAATTTAAATTGAATATGACTATGGAAAATTTCATTATAATGCTACATTTTATTGTGTTGAAAATTGTTACAAGTCTTTTCAAGATTAATCAGATGTAACTCTGTATCACTTTGCTTCCTGTAGTCCAGCCAAACCGAAGAATGTAGAGCTGAATTTTAAAGCACCTATGAATCAAGACAGTTTAGAAAGTGAGCAGGATACTCTTGAAAAACCAGTTAATAAAACTAACAGCAACATTGCCAACAAAATTTCCTTATTTGAAAATAAATGTGCTAACCAAAGCCAGAGGCCTGCTGACATCCCTGCTTCAAAAACCAGTACTGTACCAAGCACATTTGTTGGCAGAGCAAAGCTGAAGTTTGGAAAACAAACTAAGGAAAGTGAACAGCCTGATAAAACGTTAAATAAGCAAAGCAGTCGCCAGAAGTTATTTGAGAATGGCACATCAGAGAAGGAAAGCGCTGCAGAATTAAAAGGCAAAAATGAAGAAGGCTCTGCCTCTTATGAGGATATTGGGAAGACAACAGAACTTAAAGTGAAAGCTGCAATATCCCTTTTTAACCAAAGCAGCAAAACCGATGCTAGTAGCGTCTCTCTGAAGCAACCCGATCCAGAATTCACCACAGCTAAAAAAGAAGCTTCACCTTTTAAACTCTCTTTGCACTCGCCCAGTAAAAGTGAAAATGCTCAAGATAGTTCCTGCCAGAGAAATAACACAAACTCAGAATTCTCCAGACATGAAGAAAAGATGCTGCCAAACACAGAGGTTTCGTCACTTTGTGATGATGATAAGTATCCTCTACCATCTCATCAGGTTTCTAGATCAGAATTTAAGAAGATGGAAAATGGAGATAAGAAGGCAAAACTGGGAGATTTGAGCTTTGCAGCACTGCGGTTCGATGACAGCAGTCAAGACAGTATATTGATATCGGACCACGACATCAGTGCGCAAAAGAGCCCGGGCAAAACCTGTAACGGATCTGCTGAAGACGACAGCATTTCTGATTCCCCATCCGACATGAAGAAGTTTGCTGAAACAATAAAAAACTTGGACAGCTCGGTTTGTTTACCCCAGAAAAAGAAGAGATCAAAGCTTCCCAAGTCCCCAGCACCCCACTTCGCAATGCCTCCCATTCATGAAGACAACTTAGAGAAAGTATTTGATCCCAGTATATTTACTTTTGGTTTGGGACTGAGGAGGGAAAAAACACAGGATCTGTTGCCAGCCCAACAAATTAAAATGCAAAGCCTGGAAACGATAGCCAGGGTCAGACCTAAGCGTGCATCAACGGAGCAGAGCATCATATTCAAAGCCCTACAGTCCTGTAATAGAGAGGAACCTGCCTTTACTCAGGAAGTAAATGGAAAAGACAACGTTGATAGTACAGATGGTGAAATTAAGAGATCCCGGCTGGAAAAAAGCTCCCTCTTCTCAAGCTTGCTGTCTTCAACGTCTAAAGAAAAATTTTTTAATCCTTCTGTCAGCTCAGTAAATAACACCACAACAGCTTTTACAACTGACTCCTCAGGGATGCCTCCTTTACAACAGGATGCTTCTGGGCCATTTGGCATGCCTCAAAAATCTGAGGTAATAAAGATCATTCATGAAATGCAACTATGTAAAAAATTTTCTACCTGCTGAATGAGTGTTAACTTTGATTTTGCAATTCAGTCTCTTTCAGATATGAAGTTACCAAGTTTTGTGGAGAAGTACATGCAAGCAGATAGTGCAAAAAAAGAACTAAGTTTACAAATGCCCAACTATGGGAACCCTGAGAAAAGTTTTTCCAGCTGGCTAGGGACAAGCAGATATGAATCAAATGTCCCCACTGGCTTATTAGATGTGGATGTAAGTATCGTGGTGTTTAAAATCTGCCTGAAAAGTTATCCAGCTTTTATATTTTCTGTAGATGATGTGCATACATTGTTTTGTTTTGTTTCCCCTCTTAGGGACATACATAGATTACAAATACATAGAGGTGAACGTAGGTATGGTACCAGTTTCATCTGATGTTGGCTACACATGAAAATGAGATGGCATCTATTAACATGATATGTGTTTCTTCACGGTGCCCTTATGTTGAGAGTCTTCACAAATATGACTTGAAAGCGTATTTTTGAATATGTCTTCATACATGATTTTCTATTATTTTGAAACACATCTCATGCTAACTTTATATTTTATTGTAAATTAGTAGAATGCTTTTTGTGAACTTCAGAAAACTTGTGCCTACTTCTTTTGTTGACAGTAATCTCTATCCTTTTCCAGCAAGACATTCAGCCGTTGCCCTGTTAGATGAGTAACAGGGCAAACTTTTTTTTTAGTCCTCAGTTCCCAGTATTCCCATGCATTTGAAATAGATAGAAAATATATATTCTATAAGAATACTTTAAGAACTCCATAGTAGCGATTATTGAAGTGCTGCTACAGTAGAGGGCTGTCCCTTTGGTTATGAGCATCTGTTCATCAGGAGTGAAGGTAGACCTGTTTTCCCTTCGAGGCAGCTTTACCCTAATGTGGGAGAACTTTGTAATTTCTATTTTCAAAATGATGAACCAATGTCCTGTAGCATCTGCTATTTCTGTTGATGAGGGCCCTTAGTGTTACCCAACAGGAAAACTATAATCAGGAGATCTGAGAACCGTGGGAAGAAATATGTTCTCCGAAGTTTAATAGCCACATTAATGTGACCTGTGGAATTGGAGCGGCATATAAGAAGTTTGAGAAATACTTTCCCAAAGCTAATGGTTATCTGCTGTTAAGTGCCACTAAAAGGAGTGGAGGAGTAATAGAAATAACTCCTTTTTTCTTCACCTTGCAGAAGGAAGTCATCCATGCTACCTTGCAATTTTGAGGATGTAGATTTTTCTCTCGTGGGAAGTTTTTAAATTAGTGTGGGGATGAAAATTAGGGGGTTATTTGCAGTGGTGCAGACTTGTGCTGGATGGTCCTGCTTGTATTTGAAAACCTGAATTTAAAGCTAAATGACAAGTACTGATTTTTTTTATTATTTTTTTATTTTTTTTTTCTACTTTAACTGTTGTTCCTGAGTGGGTTTAAATTTCTCAGTAGAGTGTGGAGGCCTGGTAATGGCAAGGGTGTACGTGTACTACTCTTGAGAGGGCACCATAGGGTTCCAGGGCTTCTGCAGTGCTGCTGCTGACTCCGAATTGTCTTGCTTATGTTAGACAGGAACCAAGAATGTTTGTGTGATGTGCATCTACTGTGCATCTTCCACTGACTAAGAAAGTGATGATGCAATGGCTAATGGGTAATGTGAAAGAAAAGAGTAAGGGCAGCCCAAAACAATGACTTTGGCTTTCCTTAAAACACAGAGCAAGTTCTAACTGGAATTGAAGCACAGGCTAAAAAACCAGTCATGCTTCAGTGTATCTTGATGATGCCTACAAAAATCTGATGGTGGTTAGGAACCCTGCCCTGAGACAACTGCCTGCCCTGCGTGCTGACTAATATGTTCTCTTTAGTTCCTTCCATGTGTTGCTGGTTATCTTGGGCTGCATCCTATTTAGGGGCATGATCTGTTTTTGTTTGGTTGTTTGTATGAATAGTTCCTAGAAGACCGGACCCTGTCCCAGAATGGGTGCTCCCATCCTTGCTAGGAAAGCAAACACATAATTGCAACTCTTTCTTTATTTGTTTTAAGGTTATGTGATGCAACCATAACTTGCCCATATATTCTATATCGTATAATTTACCATTGACTTCAACATTGTTTTAGATTGTGTGTACCTCAAAGTGTTTTAGTTGTCCTCGTCATTTTAGTCTTATCAACTTATTGCACAGTCTCCTGCTTTTTGAAGAAACCTGTCTTGTTACAAGGTGTTCAGCACAAAGTTGATTATGCTAATTAGTTCACACATATGTATGCCATCATGCCTTCTCAGTCTTTTCATATATTCCTTCAAAATTATTTCATGCTTCATGGTTACCAGATGTTTAAACTTTAATTAATCTATTTATCATTGTAGAGCATGTACTTTATTAATGCCAATTTTTAAAGTAGCCTCTTGGTATGAAACTCCTGTAATATATAGGAAGCTGATCAGAAGAATTTTAAAGCATTTCAAGTCTGAGGTTATTTGGCTTCAGTGAGATGATAATTCAGAGTTTAAAAAATAAATTTTAAAAAGTGTGTAAATTTGCACATTTGTGGCAAGATACTGCTCTTCAGGAGGAAGAAGGAATTGAAGCAGTAAGGAGGTGTAGTTGAAGTGTTATTTTGTTTTACTAGCTCTTTTTTATAGCTGAGCATCTTTATTGGGTATGTTTTTGGTTTGGGGTTGTTTGGTTGGGATTTTTTTTGTGTGTGTCACTTTTCTTTCCTCACTCTCTATTAGGCACTTTCAAGAAATGGGCAAAGTAAAATCAATCCCAGACCTGGCAAGGTAAGATCAATTTTATTATCTTTAATTTTCCTCTCTTTATTTAAAGCATAGAAAGATAAATTGTATGTTGTTGGTGTTTGATTTTATTTTTATTTTTTTTTAAACACAGTTGGTGATATACTGTGACTCAGACTATGAAAATAATGGTATTGAAGTTTTCCATGATGTTCTGGATTGCAGTTCTTGGATTCTATCACCAACAATTTTAGTTAAAGTCATTAGAGGATGGTAAGAGATTAATTTTCACTCTTTATCATTGGTCTGCCCAAAAATCTATCGAAACGGAATCAGCATGTAATTTGCAGTAAGTCTGTCTTGCAGATGACAATGTAACCTAGATACCTGTGAGCAAGAAATGTGCTATTTTACCTCTGCAATAGGAAGTTCTGGGTCAGAAAACTTATGTTGCTGATAAATAGAGTAAGTGTTACCATCTGGAGGGGTGCAAAATTTCATCAAGTATAGGGGTGGGATTAAATGACAGATTCTGTCCAGCTGTGCTGCCCTTTGATTCCGCTGCCCTTTATGGGTTCTTGCATAATATTTGGATTGGGACAAAGGGCTAGCAAAGGATTTTAAAGCCAGGTTTGGATGCAGAAGATTAATTCTGTGTACAAAGGTGTAAGGTGGTGCTGTAGACGTAATTGACTGTTTCTCTGATGAATCCAGAGGGCTTTTTTCTCTAAAAGCTAGATTGCCCAAGAGTAATTCCAAACAAGTTCACCTGCTACATTCCTCCTAGCATTAACAGAGCAGCCATTATTAGCGTGTATAGCATGGCAAATTAAGTTGTGGCCAGGCTATAATACAGTCAAATAGCAGGTTCTGAAAAGTAATGATCTGATAGTAAGCTGCAGAAACAAGGGCTAGCTGCAGTAGGAGGTACTAGGAAGCGCACTGATTGCTGTTTAGCTTCAGAAAACTGGAATGGAAGTCTGTTGATCTGTGTGAACCAGGTCTTCTTTTCCAGCATGAACTGGGAGACTGAGGTTTCCCCTCTCCCCTTCAACTGAATGCTCCAGGGGAGGGTTTTGAATTTTATCTAGTTATATATTCAGACCTGCCATTAAAAATAAAGTTCTGCTTGTCTTCTCAGCAGTCTTATCATCATTCAGCTCACCTGTACCAGCCCCTCCGGAACTCCAGGCTGCTGTTTACAGGATCCAAGTAGCTTGTCTGTTTATACATGGCACAGCAGACTGTAGTGTCAAATTGGTTCTGATCAGTATCTCATGCAAAAGTCTGGTATTCATAGACAGCAGTCTTGCTGCCCCAAATCATCAATTTAAAAAGATGGAGGAGTTTTTGATGACATTACAAAGTCAGCAGTAGGCATCTTTGTTTTTATCATTGCTTTTAAAAGTATCACGAGACCAGAAATGGCTTGGGTCAGCGGTGTTGGGCAAATAAGCTGTATTGGGATGGGGGGAAGAGTCTGGAAATACTTCTTGTGAAAGGATTTGTTAAATGGGAGCATGATTTCTGCAAATCCTGCTTGAAAAAACACCATTAAAAATGAGAATTTTTTATTTTAAGCTGGATACTCTATGAGAAACCAAATTTTGAAGGCCCCTCTATTCCCCTGGAAGAAGGAGAGCTGGAACTCACAGATATTTGGGGTGCAGGTACTTCTGAAGAGCAAAATGAATGTACATCTCTAAAGCCTGCAGTGATTGGTTCAATAAGACATGTTGTTAAGGCAAGTAATAGAAGTAAATAAAATTTTGTATAGGTCTTAATGTTTGGTGATGCTTTATACTGATACAGAGTGATTGGTGTATTAGGATGCAAGTGTAACATGAGTTACGAGAATCTTCCATGTTGAATTTCTTGTTTAATCACAAAATAAATGTGTAGGGTTTTGCACAGTGAGGGTTATGGTAACATCCATTGGAAGGGTAGGACAGGAAAAAAACTTAGTGTTTTGCATTAGGGTAGCCTCCAAAATGCTATGTACAGCATATGCTTTTTAGCCTGGTAACTTTCTCAGGAAAAACATCCCAGAAAACCATCAGTGATTCCACAGACTCATATTTATTTTCAAAAGCATGTGTGTGTGGTTTTCTTTTTTCTTTTTTTTTTTTTTTAAATATAAACCAAATTTACATTTAACATTAACTTTAGTGTCAAACACCAAACCTTGTTTGTTACTCAAAAAAATAGTGCAAAAAATAGCCCCTATGTGCAGACTTACCAGGGAGTGTCACACGTGGTGGAACAGCCTTCCTCCATGCATTTTTACCTTCTATTAAGTACTACCTTTGCAGGTTGCCAAAACAAACATAAGCTATAAAATTATTTGACTAGGAAAGGAAAAAGGAGAAATATATATTGCTTGTAACTCCAGTTCTTGTCTAAATTGCAGTAAGTTCTCTTCCAGAATGGCTTGGTTGGTGTTACATCAGGATTGAATTTGCTAGAGGAGATGTTAGCTGATGAAATGCATTCCTAGATGGCAAAAAATAAACAACGTAAATGTTGATTAGAGATTAACTGGCTGTCTTGGTCCAAACAGAGATAGGCAAACTGGCCTGTTATACTTTTATTAGAGGCGTCTAATAACAGTAATAATTGACAAGAGGGGAAACAATTTAAAAATCAACAAGTGTTTCAAAATTGATTTAGTTATTGGCATTAATTACGGAACTTTGAGCACAGATTAAGTGATTATGGCAATCTTCGTTTTTCAGGATTACAGGGTTTGCCAAATTGATCTGTATACAGAACCTGAAGGGTTAGGAATCATGACTTCCTTTTTTGACGACACTGAAGAAACAGGGGTGTTCGGCACCACTCAGAAGACTTGTTCCATCAAAGTGCACTGGGGCATGTGAGTACCTGGTTCTGTATGAACGTGTACTGCTATGAAAGGAATTTGTTTTAAGCCATTGGTTACACCTACCAGACACGTCAGCAGGATATATTTATTCCAGTCCTATATTTTGGTAGTATTTGTTGACAGTAGCATTAGTACATAGTTGTAATACTTCACCCTTTGAGAGGCTGACCTCTTAAAATGTTTTGTGTTAGAGCCAGTTTTTGTTCTGCATGTATGTAGTAAAGATGAAGTAACCCTTGTGTATTTGTGGCAGAGGAATGAGTTTTCCTCTCCTGCTCTTTCTTATTCAGGCAAAGTTGTTATCATGAGAGTGAGAGGATGAACTGTTACAATAAGACCACATTTCCTACTTGCTTTCCTCTAAACTTGAAATCATTGTACTAAAAGAAGAAAATGTTCAAGCGCTTATGTTACAAAATAAGACTTAGTGTCGTGTGTGTACTCTGGAAAGCATTCTTGTATTTCACAGTGCATTTTAATCAGTGTTCTTACAGTAATGTTTAGGACATGTATGTTATGTCACCTGAAAATATCTAGCCATATGAGTTAGGGCTGTAATGTCTGTCATGTACTAAGCAAGCTTTTATGAGAAAGGAGACCTGTAAGGAACCATCCAGAAGCTGTACCAATGGCAATTTTGATAATAAGCAAACTTGCAAATTGGTACTGAGAACAGGCCTCAGGGGGGTACTGGGAAAAGCATGCAGAAGAGGGAGACTGCTTTCAGAAAAAGTGAGAGCGGAACCACTTTCAATGTCGTTGGGTCCTGCAGAATGTTTTACAGGGTGTATGGACCTGGCTTGCTGCTACCTGTTGGCCAGGTCACATTTGGGCACTGATAGCATTTGCCTTGCTGCAAATAATCTATTTAATGATGGAAAACTGCTCAGCTGAAGACAAGTATTACATACGACTGCAAAAATGTATTCAAATAAATATGTCACATGGTGGATAGGGCATTTTGGTTGCTAGGTAAAAGATATTTTATCTGATTGCAGCTTTATACCTTGATTTGGGGAAAAAAATGAGAGACACTGGTGTATAGGAAAACTGTAGGTGTCCAAGTAGGTAGTTCCTTGAGAGGAGCTTACTTCTATTGAACTGCAAGCTTAATCCAAATTACACGTCTACCAAGAGTAATGAAATCAGATATGCAATTTGGAGGTTGGTTATTAGTTGACTTAATCTACCTCTCTACTTTATTTCTGTCTCTCACTTAAAAGCATTCTATGAATAGTGAAATAACAAATTTTTTTGAAAGGAAGTGGGGCCTGTGCACATCCCTCTGACTTCAAACTGGTCCTTCTATTGCATCAGTATGAGAGCATTTTTTTGCACTAAATCTGTGTAAACTCTTAGAGTCTTGATTTCTCTCTGTTGCATTTGAATCCCCTTGAGGGAAGGCAGACTAGTATTGGCACCAGGAAGCAAAATCGACAGTTGGAAAATGATCTTTCTCAGATACCAGTTCATTGGTCCAATGTAGAAAGGAGTTGCTTCTGCCAGTTGCTTGCATGAGAAATTCAGTAAATTGCTGCTGGTTTTTTGCATGTTGCAGGGTTTTTTCTTTCCTTTAGCAGGCATGGCATAGTTCACTCTATTGGCAGTTGAGGGGAGGCTCTGATTCTGAGTCACCTTGCCACGTGGGTGTGGTTGTATCTTCTTAACGTTTCCCAGTGTTCATGCTTAATTGTTGTTTACTAAAAGCTGCCAACAGAAATGAGTCAATGCACCTTTATCTTCTGATTGTACTCTCTCCGCGGTCTCCAGTGTGTTTAAATTCTTGCAGTGAAGTTGAGGGCTTACTCAGTGATTCTACTACAGGACACAAACTACATCAAACATTCAGCTATAGACAACAATAAAACTAAAGCTCCTTGTTTGTTTCTTGGAACCATATGTCTGCACTGAAAATATGCCAGCTTGTGCCAGTTTACATCACCTTGGGATCTGCCTTTTAAGCATGGTAGAGTGATGGATTATTTAAACATATTTCTAATATCACCAGATTTCTACATTATGATCCTTACATGATGAAAAGGTTGGCTGCACAGTGTTCCTGTTTAGTATGTGTTTTATACTGCTCCATGCTGCACTTGTGAGAGATCACTAAATTTAACTGGAAGATATACATTACCATCCTCTATACAGAGATCAGCAGTATGCTGCTTTGTTTCCAGTAAGTGATTACTGGTTACAATTTTCTTGGAAAAGCTTTGAAAAACTACTGTTGCTGTTCCAATTAGGAATTTTGAAAATTAAGTGTTTCAAAGCAGACTTGTTAGCAGGTACAAACCATGAGGAAGCAGATTTCTAAGGAGTTGACAGGTTTTTATATGTATTAATAAGTAATACAAGTTTAGAATTCCCTATTGAACAGGTGCTGCAACAAATACAAGTCTAGGTTAGTAGAGATCTTTCAACTTCTAGAAAATTGGTTCTCTGTATTTTGAAACTATTAAAAAATAGTACAGAGTAACCTTAAGTCTTGAAACTTCAGTCTAAAATTTCTGTTGCCCCCAGATAAGACAGGGTCGAATCCTTTACTGTCTGTTCATTGTACTGATTTTTAAACTTTTTTAGCCTGTTCAAACAAAACATATGCATTGTTGGCAGCTCCTGCATAGACACAGAAGTTTGCCAGTATGCCAGCTCATAGTTCACAATTTTGATGGTAAAGTCAAAGAAACAGAGTTTTATTAAAGGTACCATGGCATCTCTTCTAAGTAAGCACGTTGCCTTGTTCTTTGCTGTTCAGAAATGTTCTGTGGTTTTTATCTTTTGCTTTTCTCTCTCCCTGACTTTAGATGGCTAATTTATGAAGAACCTGGTTTCCAGGGAGTCCCTTTAATGTTGGAGCCTGGTGAATATCCTAATTTAGCATTCTGGGAGAAGAAGGAAGCCTACATCAGGTCCATGAGGCCTTTGAAAATGGTAAAATACTGTTATTACTCACAAGTTACATGACCTGCATTTATATGTTAGGAATAATGTAGAGGTGGCTAGACTTTCCAAGTCACTCAAAAATGTAAGTCTGTAAAAACTAACATTTTTAGTCTAGAAAATTCTTGAACTTTCAACATTTGATTGCATCCTTTTCTGCCTTTAATCTTCTTATGTTCAGTTCTGCAATTAAAGTTTCAACTTAACTCTGTATTTTTATGAAGAGTTGATAACACTAAGAGTTGTCTAGAAGTTGTGTAAGTGTAGACAACTTATTTCTTTTTTCTCCCCCCCTTTTTTTTAAACAGGGTGGTCGCAAAGTTGAATTCAGTGGAGAGCCAAAGGTAAAAATCAATATTTATTTGATTGTCCAGAGGTATTTTATAACACATGAACTACACATGGGTAGATCGATGTATCTTGATTATGTACCGACTACTTACGGTTTATTGTCTGGTCCCGCTGTATGTGACCACACCATGAAACTGCAATTTCTGGCACATTTGTGCATCCATCGCGTACGTAGTAACAGCCACCTGGATAATGCAGATGGGAAATGAGCATTGAAGCCCTCACATTGCAACTCTAAGGGAAAGACCTCTTGAAGAGAACAGAGATCCCACTAATGATGTTCATAGTCTTGCCTTCTCCCTCTCTGCACCCATGCAAAAGAAGCTGTCTGTTGACAGAATTTATCACACACTCTGCAACTTTTCTTTTACTTCATTTCTGCTACAGGTAATAATTTATGAGAAGCCTTTCTTTGAAGGGAGACATGTGGAAATAGAATCAGAAATCTTTATGCTTGATGACGAGGAAGCAGAAGAAAAGACGAGACTTCCACTTACATCAGTGGGATCCATGAAAGTACTGGGAGGAGTGTAAGTGTGGAAAACAGCAGCAATATTTCCCCTTCAAGAGAAGTAGTAACTCCATAGATTGGAAATTGCAGTGGGCAAATTTGGTACCCATTTATTTTCTCTATCTTCCTAGTTTTTGGGTTTAGATATACACCTGGGTTAAATATGCAAATATTCAGAGCAGAAGAAAAAAATTTCACACATCTGTATCTGCTCCATAGCAACATGGAGTGGCAGTTGTCCATTTTCACACACAGACTCTGTTGTTCTTGTTGTTTAGTTGGGTTGCTTATGAGAAGCCTGGGTTTGAAGGCCATCAGTACTTGCTGGAAGAAGGAGCGTATCGGGATTGGACAGACTGGGGCGGCTACGATAAGGAGTTGCAGTCGCTGCGACCAATTGTTGGCGTAAGTTCCAAGAACGTGGAGTAGGCTTCTCCTGAGTGCACTGAGACGTCATGTTGCATGTTCCTTATGCTGTTTCTCTTTGTTTTAACAGGACTTCACAAGCTCACATATGATAATGTACAGTGAAAAAGACTTTGGATCAAAGGGTTCCAATATTAACGTGTTAGGAATTATTTCCAATTTGAAAGACACTGGATATGGGCTGAGGACACAGTCTATAAATGTGCTAAGTGGCGTGTAAGTGACATTTTTAACAACTGTTTAATTTTATATGCGCTATTCTTTTTAGAATCTGATAGTATTTGCAGATGTTTTTCAGCACATTGACTTCTAGTGTCTATGTGGAGTCTTCAGATAAAATTTTATGCCCCTGACTGCAGAATGTGAAAAGTAAAGCTCATTGTTTTTGTGAATATGTGCAGTAAATTGGTTTTCTTCTTGTGATAAGATCAGATGGTCCCAGGAAATGTTGGCTTACTGATACAAAAAGTATGAAAGTATATGAGATGACCTTTCATCAGAAAGGTAGAGATAGCTTGTTCTTGTGGCTGGATTTTTTTAAAGCATTTAAACAGCAGTATTGTTATGGCACTAATTTCCAGTTTTGAAACTAATTTCCAGGCTTCTTGTGTTTGACCAGAGGGAAATTCCTTGTTCTTTTTCTCAGTTGTGTGTAAAATGGAGATAACTCTTACCATGCTCAGTAATACATTCTGATATTAAAGAGACTTTAATTGGTTTTGCAGTGGATCCTATAGGTTAATAGTGTTTTAATACCATGGCGTTGTTTCTTCTTGTTGTTGGTTTGCTTTGTTTAGGTTTTTTTTAAATGCAGTGGCTCCCAGAACTCTGCATTGGCATGGCTGTTAACAACTCTTACTCTGTGTGGCACGTGTGTTGTCACACGCGATTGATAAATTGATAGACTTTGCTGTTTGATTTTTTTCAGTACATCAACTGTAGATTGAGTTTCAGAGCCTTGCAGACTGCATCAAAGTATTTTGGAAATACAACCAAGTATTAGCAATCATGTCTCCAAATACACAGAATTACTTGAAGTAGTAGAACCCAAAGAGTATGAGACATACAGTCTCTCTCCCTGCCTGGTATGCAGGTGACTTGCTGAAAGCTCTACCTTACCCAGCCACACCCTAAATCTTTCTCTGTGTTGTCTGTGTGATATCTCTGCAAGTTTTGTCTGGATAAAGATTGCAGAATCGAGCTCAGTGCATTCTAGAGGAATGCTTTTAATTTGTATATGAATATGGTGCGACAGCAGGTTTTTTTCTGCCTGGTGACCTTTGAAGCTGCTGTGCCCTTTGTCTTCTGTAATATGCAAGGGAG
>NW_010295154.1:21192-72466 GCF_000700745.2 Antrostomus carolinensis
TTACCTATCACGCCCTTTCTGTAGCTGTTCTCGTCAATGTGTCTGTTGCAGCTGAGATAGGAATCATACTTGAGTTGGAGTATTCTAGTAATTAAGGGTGACTCTAATACTCTTATGGTAAGGGCAGCCAGAATTCATTGCAAACAAAACTCTTGTCCCACACACTCTGTTCCTGCTCCTGTAATCTCACCTTGTAGCCTGTTAAATACGTGATTTGTAGCAATAAGCTTTTTAAAAATTTAGGTGCATTGTTCATAATAGGTGTCTAGCACTTGACTCTTATTAACAGCCTTGTATGACCCTTTTGTTTCCAAAAAGGTTGTGTTTGGTGGGTTTGTGGTTCTTAATAAATGCTAATGTCTCAGAAGGGTTGAATGATTCACGTTAAGTCATGCTTGGTAATAAAATGCTTTAGTTTAAGTGTTAAGTAACTGTTCAGGTAGAAAATTTTTATATTATTCCTTCCAAGAAATCAGTCATAGAGCGATGAATAATCCATTGAGCAATTTCCTGAGCTGTTTGGACTGCAGTGTAGATGATGTCATAGTGAACTGTGATAGATTTACTAAAAGCTTGTCATAATATTTCGAAGTAACCTTCCTGGTATTATATTGAAAATACTTAATTTAAAAAAAAAAAAAGTCAAAAGAAGCTCTGAACCTTTCATGGCAATTTTTTAGCTGCAGGTGTGTGGGGTAGGCAGTTACAGCAGTAACAGATAACAGGTGATCTGTATTTTCCACATAATTAATTTGATTGCTCTGTAATTTGAAGGGTATATCAAAGAAAAGAAAACCTGACACTGCAGTGCACAGATACTACTGAACAAGTTCTAAGCTGAGCTGCCTGTCTAAACTGTATGCTGAAGATAGCCCAGCTCTGCATTTGGGGAGTGAATATTCCATTTTGGGATAACTGAGCACTAGCTGCATTGAAATTTTCAGCTGTTGAGTTTCTGAAGAGTGTTGCCAAGCCATATTTTAACGTCTTTGCTAAATCCATTGTAAAGACATCCTGAAAAAAATATCCTGAGGTGATGAGGATTGACTTCTTTAAAAATGAAAATATTTTGCTCTTCAGCATTCTTCAGAGATTGGCCAAGCATAAAACCTTGGATATTTTATTCTTCTGCCATTGGGGCAGGAGAAAGCAATCCAGACTGCCTGAAAATAGGAGGGGCCTTTCGTTTTTTAAGTAGCATTTGATCTTTACTCCCAAATTGGCAGAATTTTGAGGGATGGAAAACGAAAGTATTTACTAGCAACAGGTAACACCCTTTACAAGTTCAAGCAAGTACTAAAATCAACTGTTGTACAATTCTGGTTTCCTCTCTGCTTAAAAACTCTTCAAGCTTGTATTTAATAGTGATCAAAGTCACGGGAGTTGCATGTTTGAGATGTGCCTTTTCTTTATCCATAAACACACCAAACTTTTGCCAAAAATACTGGAAAAGCCCCTGTCTTGTAGTTGATCCTTTTTGAACTTGGTAGAAGAACTTTTCCAGATTTGTTTTTTTACGCAGGCGTTTGTTTTACTGCGGTCTTGTAATCAGCCTGGTTTTCCCCTAATTTTCAAGTAATTAGTCCACAGTGCAGATTTGGCTGCTTCTAGTGTACATACGGGTAGTGATATTAAGGAAATTGTTAGGTGATGAGTAGTTCATATACAGGAGTCAGAATGTAGTAAATTTAATCTAGATGCACTCAGGAAGATAACATGGGTGAAACTAAAGAGACATAAGGTACAAGAACAAACTTCCCTTGGGAGCTGAAAAGGGCAAGAGTCCGTGGGGACCATGTGGGAGAACATTTCAAACAAAGCTTCCACTTTCCTCCATCTCTGAACTAGCTGAACTGATGTTTGAAAAAACCTTTCAAGAAGTCATGAAATTAAAGTTTGTAGGTCCGTGGGATACTAGGAATCACAAGCACAAAGGGATATGATAAAGAACCTGTTTTCTCTCTTGCCTGTAAACAGAATTTTATTATCTCATCCTCTCTGATAATCATGCTACAAATAAATCTGTGTGTGCCAGTTGACTTCCTGGCCCCTCGTGATCTATCTGATTAGCATGTATAGGCCAATTTAAACCCATTGTCTCCATGTAGTATTTAAGCTTTAAAGATTCTGGATTCTGTTTCAGACCTGAAGGGATGCTTCTGTGCCTGAAAGCTTACTTCTTACAACTATAGCTTTTCGTTTAATGAAGATGTCACCATTTCTTCCATAGCTCAGAGAGAATGTCCTTCCAGGACTTAGGTAATCTGTCCTATGCTAAGAGGAGTCTGAGCAATGCAAAAAGGGGGATTACCCCTCTCAGCTAACATTAGAAAGAGCATACGTGATGAGAAATGGTCAATGTTTTAAAAGCTAAAGTTAGGTAACATGAATCCTGGGCTAACCATGGGCAAAGCTGGTTTTTTGGCAAGGTGTCTGTCTCTGGGTTCTTTTCTTGACTGTTCTTCCAGACCCTGTTTAGAGCCGTGCTTCCTAGACATTGTATATAGAAGGCTTTGGGGAACGATACTGTGTGTGTTCATAGAATCATAGAATGGTGTGGATTGGAAGGGACCTTAAAGATCATCTAGTTCCAACTCCCCTGCCATAAGCAGGGACACCTTCCACTAGACCAGGTTGCTCAAAGCCTCATCCAGCCTGGCCTTAAACACTTCCAGGGAGGGGGCAGCCACAGCTTCTCTGGGCAACCTGTTCCAGTGTCTGACCACCCTCACAGTGAAGAACTTCTTCCTAATATCTAATCTAAACCTACCCTCTTTCAGCTTAAACCCATTTCCCCTTGTTTTGTCATTAACTGCCCTTATGAAAAGTCCCTCCCCAGCTTTCTTGTAGGCCCCTTCAGGTACTGGAAGGCCGCTATGAGATCTCCCTGGAGTCTTCTCTTCTCCAGCCCCAACTCTTTCAGCCTGTCTTCATAGGAGAAGTGCTCCAGCCCTTGGATCATTCTGGTGGCCCTCCTCTGGACTTGTTCTAGCTGCTAATAATAGCAGCTAGAACAAGTGTTAGCAGCTGTGTTAATAGTACTAACGATATATCAGTGGTGCACTTGTCTACATCTCTGGTTCCAGGGGCATAGGTGGTACAGAGGAGTGAAGGTCTCCAGCTGACCTTGTCAGCAAGCTGGGATGATGCTGTTGCTCAGGCTAACTAAGGCAATTTGTAGGGCTGGGGGTTACAAAAACTGTTGTGTTAGGAGAACACGCTCCCTGTGGGGCAGGGTTGTTGTTACCATGCTGCAGAGCAGTACTTCAGTTTTTGTGGTGCCTGGCAGCTGGGATGTGATTCCCTTGCTCACATGTGCAGACGATGTCTTGCTCTCCAGGCCGTTCTGTTAGTCAGAAGTTGTGATTAAGGTGGTGCTCCTTCCTAGGGGTAGTGTTGAGGTCTGACAGGTTTAGCTGGTACTGAATTCAGCTGCCTGCCCTCGATGTTGTTATTACTACTCTCAGCAGCTTGTATGGGCTTCTGAATGAAGTGGAAAAGCACAGTTATTTTACCAATAAGCCCTAAGTCTAGAAACTCTATAATCATATGGGCTGATAGTGTGGGAGAGTGGTAGGTACTTATTTAAATCCCATTGACTGCACCATAAACATGTGCTTAAAGTGAGATACATTGATTACTTCTGTATTCCAGCTTCTTTTTAGATTGAGGAAACAAAATAACTACTATCAGGAGATTCTTAGGAAGCATCTGGCCTGTTTTACTACTCAATATCAGAAACACTTGTTTGCACAGATGTCAAGTTAAACTGTCATGCACTGTAGTTGTATCCTGGAATATGTGCACTGAAAAATCTAATGAACATCTGCTGAAGAAATTGGTTAAGGAAACTTCATATTTCACAGCTTTTGGTATATGTGGCGTACAGGTATAGACACACCTGAGACATTTGAACCGTCTGCTCAATTTATTGTACATACCGATGTCTCTTTGATGAATTACTACGAGGTGATTTTGAAATGTGCCTTGAAATATGCCTTAAGTAATTAGTGCGTAACAAGTTAGAATAATTGATTATATCTGAGGCAAACCAAGAGATGTGAATAGTGATAAATGTGAATCACTATATGAGTGTTTGCCATGGACTAATAATACAAAGTTCATATTCTAAGCATATACGTGTTGATGCAGTTGCTTGACACACATAGATCATTTTATGGTGAATTTAGATGGTGAGAGAGAGCCTCCACTTCAGATTATAAGTTCTGTATCATTTTATTGCTTTATGGTGTGAAATTTTTTGTTAATGTGGAAACTCTGTAAGAAAGACTGCACTGAAAGTGGGTTTTGGCATAACCTCGCATATACTCGTTATGCAATGTATTGGCCAAAATTAAAAGCTGGTTGACTATGAGTAAATATTACCTTGTAGAACCAGGAACCAGCAAGATGTTCTGATCCCTGCATGAATATAATGAATGAAACTCAGCTGTATCCACCACATTTCATTCATTATACAGCTGAGTTTGATTCATTATATTTATGCTTTGGGTTTTTTTGAGTGCTGCTCATCTGTTACCATGGCCAGTTCTAATATCAGCACTCAAAAAACCCAAAGCAAAATCAAAAACCAACAACAACAACAAAAAAGAATTAATTTTAAAAAGAGCCAGAATGTAATTATGGGAGAGTTTAGAAAGTCTAGCAATGAAAGGTAACAGAAGTGATGCAGGTTGTCACAAAACCAAAGGTAGTGCTGATGGGAGAATGCTTTATCTGGGCTTTCAGTATGGAGCCAGGGTTAGAAGGTTTATTGAATGTAGTAGACTATGCATTGCTGTAATAGGAGGTTTATTGAATGTAGTAGACTATGTATTGCAAGACTAGCTGATAGCAGATATTTCAGACTAGAAATACAGCACTGCAGGGGTAATTGAACATTGGAGAGATGTATGTAGTTATTTGGTTCCTTTACCGATACTTCAAGTTTGTATCTTAAAATTTCAGCATCTTTCAAACAGGCTTATTCAGACTGAGACAGAAGTTAGGGGCTTAATGTAGAAATCTGAGTCAGGTGTGGGATCTGACTTGAGCAGTCATAGTAAGGACTTTGAATTTAAATACAGTAATCTGGTCAAATTTGTGATGGTTTTAATGCTTAATTTTCACAGATGTTCTTCCTTCTGATGTCTATGATTCTTAGCAGGGAACAGCCTGCTGTCATTTGCATATATGCCTGTTGTCGCAACTCAGCTTTCTGTTGGGATGTGTGTGTTTCCTTAAACACAACTGAACTGTAGGTATAGGCCACATTAAAAATCAGTATTCCCATCTTTACTGCCCAGATGACTCTGAAAATTAGTTTTATCCAAAAAATTCTATCCTAATATCTGTCTCTTTCAAATCTCTCTGATTTGAGCTTGATCTAGATAAAATAATAGAATTGTGAAACATCTCAAAATATTCTTACTGGAGACAGCTTCTAGGATATCTGTATTTGTAGATGATGTACTTGAACCTGTAGTCTGCTTTAGCTAATGCACTCTGATTCATATTGACATTCTGGGGTGAATAGAAGTGAAATTTACTTGGATTCTGGATTATCAGATAAACGGGTTTGTTTAGGGTTTTAATAGCATCACCATTCTGCACTTGAAAGGAGAAATTTTTTGTTTGTTTTTAGGTTAGGACAGTAATGGATATACACGTCTGTATTTTGGAAAAGTAGTGTGACTTCTACCCATCACCCTCTTATTCTGTTTCTTTTAGGTGGGTGGCTTATGAGAATCCTGAGTTTACGGGGGAGCAGTATATACTGGCTAAAGGACTATATCCCAGCATTGAGGCATGGGGAAAAAAAAGGAAAGAGTTGCAAAATATCTTCAGTTCAACCCATCATTATGGTAAGGAGTTCATTTTATACTCGTTTTCCAAGTTTCTCTGATGTATTTGGAGCTGTATTTTTTCTATCAAATTCTGTTTACATACAGTCTTTAAACTTTAAACAATAATAGTAAACTTTTGTATGTTTGTTGTTTTATCACTGTTTAAAATACTTTTTTTCCTCTTCCCCCCCCCCCCCCCCATATTCTCTTTCTACTATCCCCGAAAGGGGTAAAATCAAGGTAAGATCCTACTCTTAAGTGCCTGAAACATACTGTGTAGTGTCTGTAACATGTATAAATAAAGAAATGGCTTTTTGTCTGCTGTAACACTCAGGTATTTGCACAGATGGTTGAGTAGTCAGACAAACAGTGAGACGTGCAGGTGAAGGAAGGCTGCTTTCCAGGCCTTTTAAGTAAGGCATGTTAATGCCCAAAGAAGGTAGGATTTAATACACAGCTGCCATCAGAACTTTCTCAGGTCACAGGCAATGTTTTGGTTCAGCAAGTGAGCTGTTTTGGGGTATCGATGATTTTTCTGAGGAGCTGGAGCCTGCAACCCTCTATGCAGAGGTGCAGATACCTGGAAGTGAGGGATCTGCAAGTTAGATGTTGTTCCTGGTACAGTGGAGACTTAATCCCTTTTGAACCTAGTTCTTCAGTTAACAGTTCTGCTAGTGGTGGCTGCGCCTGCATTAGCATTCACTCACAAATACTGCTGAGTTGTGCCTACAAGTTCATGCCATCTTTGTCAATAACCAAGAGAAGGAAATGGCAGGGAGAGCTTGTCTGTTCAGTGAGTTACCATATTTTTACGTTGGACTGTCTCTTCTGGGCCGGTACTAATATGTAGTTTTCACAGTGAGGCTAATGGGTGGCCTTTTTCATCTTCTCATAATTCTAAACCTTTTAATGTTTGTCCCTGTACAAAGTTATTTTTATTTCAGTTAAAATGGTGAGTATGTAATGGAACTGAAAACTGGGGAGAAGAGTCTTACATGTCTTGTTTAGCGTTCTTGATTAGTAGCATGCCTCACTGAAATCACTGATAATGTATAAGCTATGGGGAATAAAAATCTCAACGCTGCTTATTTTCAGCTATGTGCATGAAAAATTATTTGCATCTGTATATTAAGCGCCTATTAAGACCTTATCCTAAGGAAACAAAGAAGTAATGGTGTGTAGTCAACAGACTGCATCCCTTGTCAGCATGTTCCTCCTTGGAGAATGCTGTACGTGCCCACACTTGTATCTGTTAAGAGTGAATAAAGCTGGTAGGCATGTGATAATGTGAATGACTTCTGTGTGATCAGGGTTAATTATCCTCTAAGTAAATTAGCAGCTTTGCTGCTTAGAAATTTTTTTCTTTTCAACAAGGACAAAAGATTCTGGGTGATGTATCCTTTCTTATCATTTGAGCAGAAAAAGAACTGATGTGACTCTTAACTATGGCTGTAACAGGCACCTAAAGCCCATCTACCCTGGGAATATATAGCATGTCTGTTGGCATGTTGTCCGAGTACTTTGCCAAGATTATGCACCATTTATGTTCTGAGAGAAATAGTTTTCATTTAGTGGGAAGAGTATGTATTTTGGAGATTAAATGGATTAATGCTCTAAAACAAAACTGTTTATGGCCCTTTACTAAGATGTGCCTATTCTGGCCATTCTGTGGGAATTTAAAAATCTTCTCCAGCAGATAGTGCAAGGAGCTGTCTTTGTTAGTGTTGTTTTTATTATTTTGTATGTTACTGAGTGATTTACAGCCAGAAGTAATTTTTTTGTATTGTTACCTTGTTCAAGAGAACAAGGATTGCAACACTGACGAGGAAACAAAAAAAAAATATATAACTGAGGAAGTCTGAGTGTTTTAAGTATGTTTTAATCTAATTATAGAAATAATGGTAGAGACATGATACTGAAGGTTGAAGAATGAATTGTTTTTAAATATGTTTATAACTTTTTAAAGGTCCAGTTATTTTCAGAGCCTGAATTCAAGGGTAACTGCCAAATATTTGAAAAAAACACACGATGTATTGATTCATTTGCTGTGAAGTCTTCCAAAATTTTAGATGGCAGGTAAGTTTTATTGAATTAATATTGCAAAATCACTAAAATGGTAAAAGTTTTAAAAAGCAACCAACTTTCTAACACCTGAAGTGGTTTCACAGGTGGGGAATTACAGGGAACAATGCATTGCAGTTTACACATCAATCTTTAGCTCATCAGGTCAAAACATTGTGAATAATGTTTCTGTCAGTGGCTCTTGCTAAAGACTGAGAAGCATTAGCATCATTTTACTTGCACAGAATTCTTAAGAGGCAATATCTTCTCCTTCCTGCAGCTGTATAGTGTATGACCAGGAAGATTTCTCGGGTAACCAGTATGTGTTAGAAGAAGGAATCTATCCTGATCTGACAGCGATGGGTTGTTCACCCCAAGCAGTTCTAAAATCTTTACGGATTATAAATACTGTAAGTAAAGCTACTAGATATATTGTAAAATAAAGATAAGTACACTGATGACTCTGACCTCCCTTTGCAGCAGTAAAAATGCTAGGGACACACAGATAGCAGGGGAGTGATTTATTTATTTATTTTCTGTGGAGTAGCAGTTAAATGTCGTAGCTGCAGTTGGTTCTTTTGACCTCTGTGCTGTTTGGGCAAAGGCGAGGATGTCACAGAAGCAGCTGCCTGGGATCGCTGTTCTTAATGACGGCTTATAAAAGGACTTCTGTAAAAAGAGTCAAAGATGTGTCAGATAAATGAGTTTATTTCCCAGTAGGAGAGACCTCTTAAAAATGGGTTGAGAAATGTCAGTAGGACAGTGTGAAGAAATACCTGTACTGTGGACCTTGTTTTTTATGCATATTTAAAAAGTAGACTTAACCAAGCTACTATAATCAGGGAAATGCAATTTGAGTTAATCACTAAATAATGCACCCTTCTAGATAAAGTAAAGCAACACCCAATGCTATTTGGCAAAATCAGACAGTGGTGTTGTTATGTGTGGTGGATACAAACAACATTTACATATTTTGTAACTCATCAGTGGTGTGGAACGAGTTTGCTCAAGCCTATACCCAATCATTATGATGGATCACTTACGGAATCTGCAAGTATCTTTTGAGATCAAAGTAGTTACTAGAAAATGTGGTCAAGAATCCAGGAACTTATGGCAATATGAAGAGATGGTACTCATTTTAAAAAAGGAGGAGTACACTATTGACTCTCTTCTTTGAATTTGGCAACTTTATTGCACTCCACTTTAATTTTGGTAACCCGTCAGTGATGTAGCATTTGACGAAGGAGAACTAAAATGTGTCATCCTCTTTCATGTCTCTGGAGCATTTTGATGTACAGAGTAAACAAACATCTGCAGCAAGTATGTCTGCCTTCTGAACTCTTTGACTGTCCGGTAGACAGATTTTAATAACAAAATACAAGTGTTTCTAGCCAAGCTTGGTGGGTGATCACCATGAATTAAAATAGGCTCTTTGGTACATGGCAGCATCGAGTTCTTAGGTTTAAAATGCTTGTTTCAAGCTGGAAGGATCAGCTTACTTTTGGAAGATTAATTATTTGTGACAGAAACTGTTGTGTTAAAACAGCCAAATGCCAGTTCTGTGTCTCTTTAAGTTCTTATAACTTCTGAAATGTGTTCTAGCCCTACAATTTATCATACTTCAGACAGTAGCATGGAGCTGCATCTGTCTGCAAGTCAGGTGCTGCTGCTTCCTTCTTCAGAGTCTTCCTGCCTGCAGAGAAGACAAATGCAGGTCGCTTCACTCAGCGGTTTGTTAGCAAACCAGAATACAGAGAATAAGAAGTTAGGTGGAAATTATCATATTATACTGTTCATTTTTCATAATTTTACAAATACTTGAACCTTATTATTCTACATACTGGTTTCACCTGTCACATAGATTTTGGGACACCTTTTTTGGCAGTGCCAATCTTAATTCCTCCCCTCCACCTGTAGTTCCCATAACTTTCCTTATGGTTTTTCTGTGATGTTTCTATACAAGAAGCACCTTTGCTATTTTGTCACTTTGCTATACTTATCTAGTTTAACTCCCCTTTGCAGGGATCCATGTCTAAGGGACTGTAAAAAAATGAAAACGAAAGGGATATTTGATAAACTTGGAAGTGAAAGTTAAAAGGGCTTTTCTTCTATAAGCTCAAGGTTTTTGTTGGTTTATTTCCTTTTTTTATACCATTGTATCTTTGCTTGATTGTACTTGCTTTTCATGCTCTACGTGGATGTACTGCAGATAGAAAATAGCGTTTTTCCTTCTTGAACTTGCTACATGTCCTTTTTCCTGAACACGCTATGGAAACAACTGTGAATGTGGTTTATGCTTGAAAAATCATGTTAAAAATACTTCTTTTCAATGAGCAGCTCTGTGAAATAACTAAATGTAGACATACAGGAGCATCAGCTTTGTACAGCGCAGTACATGGGAAGTACTGGAAGTAAACTTGTGAGCTGACCTTTGGGGAACGTTTCATTCGACAGTTCTGCTGCTGAATCTAAAAATGTCCAAAGTAGAAAGCGTGGCAGAAAATTGGAGAATGTCCTTTTCTGTCTATTTTCTTTTATAAGTAGATTATTTCTGAAGCATTGCATATGGCTTGAGGACTGCTGCCTGACTAGCAGTGCGTCTCAGAGCGCAAGCGCAGGTCTATAAAAGGGCTGAGGGGTCAGAGACACCAGGACATCATCATTATGTGACTGTCCTTTTGGGCTCTTTAGTCGTGATGATGCATGACAGTCTAACTGGTGTTAACCTTTCACGATGAGGATGAGTGAACTCTGATTTTTGGAGTAAGCTGAAAGGCTTCTCCCGGGATTTTCCGCAGCCTAGCAGCATGTGTGTGACCAGGAAGCGTAGCTCAGCTGCTGTGTGATCACCTGGACTGCTGTGGAGATAATGGTGACGCTCATGCAACATTGTCATCCAGGCCCTTAAACATCTAAAGGGAGATTAAAGAGGAATTTAAGCACTGTCTAGAAATTGGTAGACATGAAGTCTTGCCCAACAAAGTCACACGGAAACAAGAGATATGGCTGCAGTGCATGTACGGAGCCACCTCTGCCTTGGAGGGCCTGTTTCCGTGCCTGAGGCCAGATGGGAGCCTGTTGAGACTTCGCGTCATGTCGGGCGTTCCCGACTCCGTGGATGTGTTTCAGGCATGCTGAACACACGCCAGCGGGAAGGAGCTCTTCTGGCTGGGACATTGGTTTTATGCAGTTGTTGCTGGAAGACTTGTGAGAAAGGGAGTGGCAGGGTCATTTCTATCTACGAGTGTAAACTCTTAACACCAGGACAGTCAGGCTTAATTGACTTCACCCCGAGGGACTTCAAACCCTTGCGTCCTAGCATCTAGGGAAGGGCCTTAACTGTGAGAGGTTATTTCCAGTCCACTACAGGTACTTTGCCACACAGAAAAGAGTATAAAGTTCATTACCCAGAAGACATTTTAAATTGATTCAGTCAGTGACACGGGGAGCTTCATGTGGGCAGAAGCCCTTTGACACCAGAAGCGTTTTGACAGTGAGAGAGAGAAGGATAATCTCCCCACAGCAATTTGGAGGATTCAGATGGTAACAGTTTTTGCTTGAGTTATGAATTTCACCTCAGAAGTAGGAATCTAGAAGCTTTTGTCAAGTCAGAGATTGATGTTGCCATAACCTACTATTATAAGAGTTAAAAATGAGAACAGTAAGTGATAAGCAGTGCTGACAAGGCTGTCATCTTTTGAAACTGTAGAAAGCAATATTATCTTACTGTGTGTTCAGGTCTGAAGAGGAAAATTCCCGCAGTGAGTGGGGTTTAGTACAATGGAAGAGGGATGTAGCATTAATTAAAATGTGTTTTTAAACTTTACTTAAGATATTGTGCAAGAATCAACCACAGAGACATCTGTGCATGCCTTAAGATAAGGAAGTTTTATGTTCTATGCAAGAAGATCCCTTGTATGTTTTGTATAAGGGCTGCTTATTATTTTTTAATTACTTTTAAGTAACTTGTTGCAGAGCAAAAACACTATTCAAGGTCTTTGATCTTAAACAATCAAGAAAACCTCTGACATAAAAGGGCTGTGTGGAGTAATGATGTTCACGGTCACCATCTGGAGTTCTATAAAAGTGCTCACCTTCCCTTTGCAGGAGCTGTCCGAGCCATGCATTGCTCTTTTTGAAAAGGTGGGTTTCCAAGGAAAGAAAGTTGAATTCAGTACAGAAATCTTAAATCTCCAGTTCCTGGGATACAGTCCTCGAATAGCTTCAGTTCAAGTCCTTGGTGGCATGTAAGTTTTAATACACTTTTTGATTCTTTAGAATTATGTATTTATTCAACAGAAAAATTGCAGGTGTTAGAAACCAAGGAATATAAAATTAGAATATCATAATGTGCAGTTCATTAATGCAGTTTCTTCTTGCAGAACCTTTTTGCATCCTGTTTCAACAACATGTTGTCATTGACTGATGACCTGTGCTAGAAGTTGAAATGAATTTGAATAAAGCTTACAGGGAAACTGGTGTCTTCTTTTATGGCATACTATAAAAGCCAGCTTGCATAGCATCCTTAAAAACAACTTCTGTGCTCTTGGTTTAAGTCTCAGTCATTAAAAAATCATTCAATTTGTGACCTGTGTCGTAAGTTCAAAATGTTTTAATAAATCTTTACATTCATCCTTTTACCTAGATGTTATGGACAGAGTGATACAATCAGATCATGATCTTGGCCCCTTTTGGATCCATGTATCATGGATCATGATACAATCAGATCATGATCTTGGCCCCTTTTGGCATTAGTAATAATCCCTTTTACTCCAGAAATCAGGTCCGATTCTTGGTTGTAAATCTAGCAGTTAAATTTGTCAGCTATTTTTAGGCAGTTGTGTTCTCTAAATTTACTTCTGAAGATCATGTGAAAAAGTAGTCTAGGATGAAGCTTAAAAACTGTCTAGAAGCATTTTGAAAACTAGTGTGCTGTCTTCTTCCAGTGTTACAGCAGATCTGATAAATTTATCTTTTTGTGTTTTTCTTGTTGTTAACCTCATCTCCAGGATACTTGCCTCAAGTATATGTTCAGGTTTTTTTCTAACTTGAAGTATTTTACTTTTTTTTTTTTTTTAAACAATAGATCCGTGTTACTGTTGCTTTCAATGTAAATGTGTTATTTTGAAGAGGTGAATTTCCAAGGTGTGTGCTAGAGGGACGCTGTTGGATAGCTTAAGACTGCCCTCAAGTGGATAGCTAATACCAGATCTGTAGAGCAAACCATTTTCCCCATCTGGTTAAGCTGGTCAAAGGGTTTCCTTAGCACCCCAAACTAAAGTTTGAAACATAAAGGTCACAAGAAAAGGTACATGCTCCATATTCTTAAGTCTCCTGAGATTTCAGTATCTTTCACCATAACTACAATCTAGTTGATTCTCACTTTCCATAACATGAAATAACATGAAGTCAAACATCAAGTTACATCTTTGCGAAGAATATGGTTAGCATGATTCCAGGTAATGGAGTCATGAACTGTGAGTATTTCCTGTCCAATGAATATCTGTGTTTTTTCTGGTTGATCACTGGAAATGTATAGAGTATGATATGAAAATTCTGATTTCGTTATAGCAGTGTTGGCTGCTGAAATGTGTCAAAATACAGGTTTCAGAGTGTCCTTGCCTCTACTGCCTCCCTTACTGAAGGGGTTTTTGTCTTCTCTTCCTTAGCTTAAGAGACCTCTGTTTATAATTCTCTTTAATTTCATATCTGGAGATAGATCTGTATCAGTCTGTGAAAAAGCACCGAAATTAAGGTGAGCGTGCTTCTTCCAGATACAGACATCTGCTGAAAAACCAGTCAGAGGAAAGGAGGTAACAGGAGAATGTGCGTATGGAGTGTTCACCTGCTCAAAAACCTGTGGCTATTGGACAGTTCCAGCAAATCAGTGTGAGAAAAGTCAACAAATTGCACTGTATTGCAGGCTATTTCAAAGTCTAGTTGTAATTCATTGCCTGTGCCAGTAGTAGAGAAGCAGAAGTCAGGTTCTGACAGGTTGTTCTCAGTGTGATTGTAAGTGTGGTTGGATGTGTGCTAGGGAATGCTAAACAATTTTTTTCTGTATATTTTTTCTCTCTTTTTTTTTTTTTTTTTTTTTTTTTTTCCCTTTCAGGTATTTGGAAAGAAGGGTGTTCTGAAATAAAACCTCTATCAAAATACCCTAGAGAGCTTCACCCTTTTGCAGTTCCAGTATTTACTTATTGCAATCTGCATCCTTAGTAGTTTTTTCCCATGTGGGTCAGGCCTGTCCAAATTAAGATACACAGAACTACTGGTTCTGCACATGTAGCAGTCCAGCATATACAGCATATGTAGCATATACATATATGTTTCTTGAGGAGTATATCCATCCATATATCCTCCTTCCACAGTACCTCCTGAAACCAGATGATATTTGAAAGTTGGGGTCTTCCTTTAAGGCATGAAAATACCTTAAAGGTTCCACTTAAAATTCAGAAGGAACTTCTTTACAGTGAGGGTGACAGAGCCCTGGAACAGGCTGCCCAGGGAGGTTGTGGAGTCTCCTTCTCTGGAGACATTCAAGACCCACCTGGACGCCTTCCTGTGTGATCTCATTTAGGTTCCTGCTCTGGCAGGGGGATTGGACTAGATGATCTTTCGAGGTCCCTTCCAATCCCTGACATTCTGTGATTCTGTGGAAATGCTTTGTTTCATTCAGCTTGTAATTTTTAAATAACAGGACTTTAAAATGTGAACTCCAGTGTACTCATCTTAATTCTATTGATCTAAACCAGGACATGATTTTACTATTTTTGAAGACCTGTTAAAAAGAAGTTCATTTGCTTTCCAAAGCTAAACACTACTACTTTGTGAGATAGATTTCTATTAAACCTATTTATTGATTCCAAAGCAGGATTTGGCAGTAAAAGCATTTTGATTTATTTATTTTTTTTTCCTCGTAGATGGATAATTTATGAGCATAGTAATTACAGGGGGCGTCAGATGTTGTTACCACCGAATGAAATTCCAGATTGGTATAAAGTGAGTGGCTATTGTCAGATCGGTTCTCTGAGACCTTTGCTACAGGTGAGTCGGCTCTGACATGAGATTGTCAAGTTCTGATTTTTATTTTGTAATGGGGCAGGGGGATATTGCACAGTTGAAAGCAATGTTGCAGTCTTGATGAACGTCTCAAGCTTCAGCAATGGCATTTGTGTAAAAAAATAGCTCTACAGTTTCGCTCATAATAAAAACTTTTTGATTATGCTATGTGGCTTTGCAGTTCTACTGCTTGGACTGTTCAAGCAGCATACTTTAAACCAAAGAACAGAAGACAGCATATAAGGATTGGCTAAATTATTTTAACAAATGAGGGCTATAACTACTATCTAAAAGTTATTTTAAGTTGTTTTATAATTAGCACCCAAACTGGTCGCTGGTGTACTGTCTGTACTATCTGCATTGGTTTTGGAACAAGAAGCAACAAAATTGGATACTTCAATTAGTAGTGATTTTGTGTTGATTTAGGGAGGGAAGGTCCTTCCCTGTTTATAACGTAGCAGAATAATTTGCAATTCTAATGCAAAATTAATTCTTGTGGCATCCTTCTCATTTTGTTTATAAGTAAGGATCACATGATCTGGTCCAGTGTTGCAGCAGTCCTGTGAGCTCTGTTCTTGCTGAGCCATATTTTATTGAGGAAACAACTTTTTCTAATTCACAGATTATACCTGTAACCAAATGCATTTGCTTGCTGTCACAGCACTGTCTTTGTATAGCCTTAAGCAGAGTTAGGAATAATGCATTTCGGCTGCCCTGGCTGAGAGCTTGTCTAAACAGAAATGTTAATGTGTTACAAGATGCGTCATGAATGTGTAGTGTAATACTTGCTGCCAGTGAAATTAAGCTGTAGTGCACAAATGCACCCTTAATGAAAGCTAGGAGCATCTATACAGGAGGTTAGCAGAGAGAAGTTAGTGCTGCTCTGAACTGAAAATTCTTAGCTTTCCACTGTGCGCTGATCTCAGGGCACAGGAAAGTCTAAAACTCTCTATGCAGAATGGCAAATTCTCAAAGCTTGGCTTGTCCTAGACATTTATGGACTCTGGAATTAAATGCTGAAATAGAAAAGTTAAGCCTTCTGAAAGGAAGAGGGAGGCACAGGGTTCAGCACTGAACAGTAATTACTCTGAAGTCAACCAGAGCAGGATATGTTCTGCGCTGAGACTGTGGTTAAAGAGTTCTGTTGTTTCCTGCAGAAACGTGTGTACTTCAGGCTTCGAAACAAGGAAACGGGAAAGTTCATGTCAGCTGATGGAAACTTAGACAACCTGAATCTTCTCAGAATACAGGTTGCGGAAGATACAGACTCAGATGATCAAATCTGGGTTTATCAGGAAGGATTCATAAGGTGCCGGGTGAGGCTCAAGTTCAATGTGAATTTTTTCTTTTCCTTTCCAGTAGTGGGGCTTTCTGAATTAAATTCCTACTGTATCATCTTAATTTATTTTATAGGCTTATTCTGCTTCAGCTGTAATATAATCTTTGTAGTTCTGGTTGGTGGCTGGCTCTTTCAGGTGATATAAACGAGTTGTATGATAACCTTTTTTGATGCAATGGAAATTTTGACATATTTTAGTTACTATTTACTTTTCCCCTAAAGAATAGTAGCCTCATAAGTACAATCAACGCCAGACGATCATTGTCTTGCTCTTGGTGACCTCCTTCCACTTTCATGCCCTCTTTCTCCACAGTGAAAGTACCGTAAAAGTATCAAAGCGGGGAGACCTTTTAAAATGCAGACCCTTCCTGATAATGTTTTGAACTATGCATACCTTCTGACAGGTCGACTAGTGTAATGTAGGTTATATCCTCTTCTGCATTCAGGCAAGCTTAAAGATAAAATCCTACTCTTTGGGGTTTTGGGGTCTTTCTGTTTGTTCTTTTCTGGTTATCCCTGTACTTGTTGAATTCATCCCTTTTCCATTCCTCTGGACAAGTTTCCAAATGAAGTCCTGCTTTTCTCACTGTCCATAAAACTAATCATGTACGAACTGTCATTGAGGTAAGCAGAGGTATGCACAGTTTATAATGTTTAAACACGAATAGTCTTAGGTAGGGATGCTGGCCAAAGAAAATTAAGTTACTTTAATACTGTTAAACAGCTTGACTGCAAAGAATCATGTGAACTTTTTCTATAGGATTGTATAACTTCAAAGGAGCCATTTATAACTATGTCATCTATGCTGGAGGGAAGAATCTTACTGCTAATAAGCTAAGGCATTGTTTGGACATGTTTACAAGACACATGCAGTAGTAAAAGGGATTTATGCAGACAGCAAAATGATGCAAAGTAAGCTAAAAGCTTTAATATCGCATACAAAAGACTTCTGTCTTGACAGTACCTCTCAAACATGTCACTGAAAGTGTTCATATCGAGACAGTGTGGTATTATATGGCTTTGGATACATGCTCTTGGGTTTTGTCCCCATCTCTGTATTTTATAAAGAAGTTTTTCTGTGCACAGAAAATACACGGCTCGTGCTGTATAGCAATCAGGTAGCTTAGTGCAGAATGCAAGCTGGCAACGTTGATCTTAAATGACTGAACTCCTACAGAGCTGTGCTGACTTTCCATTGAAAATGTATTTTGGACAAAAAAATTGTTTTTCCACCAGATTTTAAAAAGAAAATTAAGCTCAGGAGTGGGTAGGTACGTGTGCGTAGGCAGACGTAGGTCACTGGGAGAACGAGTGCCTTTCTTCCGGTAAGCTTGGGTCATCTCACTGACTTGAGTCATGGTTAACGCGAGGTATGCCTGAGGTTTTCAAGGTAGGGCTGTTTTAGGTAGGTGGGATAACCAGCAAGCAGGATATGAAACACCATTCTGCTCATTTTGTCAGAAGCAGATATGAATAGCAGATAGGAAGTCAGCTCTCTTCACTCTTAATGAACCTCTTGGAGATGGGTGAAGTAGTGGCCTAGTGGACCTAATGTGTAAGCTTTGAGTCTTCCCACCAGAGAACGTTTTTAGATAGAGATGAGAATTTCAGAGCTGCAGAACTAAATCGACTTAACTTCAGTTCTAGGTTGTGACAGTAAGAAGTACTACTTTTTCAGATCTGTATATTTAATCATTTATGGCCATATCAACAATGGCAGATGGGTGTTTGTTTAATCTGCCACTGAAGTCCATTCAGAAGTTACAAGATGGCTTATGGTGATCTACTGAAAATCACTGTTCACACAGAATAATTCACTGTAATGTACTACTAATGCAGCCTTAATATTCTTTTCAAGTAAGCTTGATTTTTGACAGTTCTTTATTTAACCATAAAGATATTTGCAGAGTTTTGAAATTAAGTATTACAAATGACTAAGAAAAGAATATAGGACAAAGAAGAAAATATTATTGTGGTGCACTGTGAAATTCATACACTCGATACTGTGCAGTTATGTCCTTTATCTCAAAAGGTTATTGCAGAACTCGAAATGATTGCAGAGAAAAAAAAAAAGGATGCACAGAGGAGATGGAAAGGCTTCTATGGAAGGAAGAAATGAAATAGCTAGGACTTTTTAGCCTGCAAAGGGAGCAGTTTGAGGGATGATATGATTGAAGACTCTGCAAACATAGCATGGACAAGACATCGCTTAAAATAAGGGAGGGGAAGGGGCGTGAGGAGAACATAAAACTGGTACTTGGTTATCCTTTTTTTTAATTACTTTTATTTTTAATAGTCGTAGTTAAGATTTGGAACTGCTTGCCACAGAAGGGTTATGATACAGAAGGGTGTTCATGTAAAAGGGTTACATTGATCTCAGTGGGTAGTGACTAACAAATTCACAAATGGGACAGAAACTGTCTGAGTATTAGAGGTACCAGCTCTGCATAGAAAAGTCTCTGTTCTGGAAATTGCTGTGGATTGGGAGAGATTACCAGGAACCTAGTGCCTACAACAAGAGCAGGGTGAATGTAATCTTCCATGGCATCTGCTGTTGGCCACTGCTAGAGGCAGGAGCTAATTGTGCCTTTTGATCTGATACAGCATGGTTATTTTAATGTTCTTATATATTGGAGAGTGTCAGCAGAAACCGGAACAAAAGAAAACTAAATAGTCTTGAGTTTGGGGCAAAAATACATTCCTTTAGGGAAAGTAGTTCCTAGATTCTGTTCTCACCTGCTGACATCTCTCCTATCTGATTAAAAACCAGTGGATACTAGACGTAAGGCTGTTTTGAATAATTGCTATTGCCTTTCTGATTACACAGATGGCAGAGGATTGCTGCTTGACAATTGTGGGAAATCTTATAACTCCTGGCTCTAAACTTGGTCTGTCATTTGAGCGGAACGAAGACAAACAATATTGGCATATTAGTCCCGATGGCAGGATTTATAGCAAGATGAAACCCAAACTGGTTTTAGATATCAAAGGTAAGCAAATGTGTTATCTCATTACATTGTGTCTTAATTACATGGTATTTACAGAGGGATAAGCACTAAACGTGCCTATAAATTAAGGACGGTGTTATAGTTACTTTCATCTAGAATCAAAAAAGACATGATTAGCTAGTCTGACCTCCTGAATTATACAGGCCCTAGGACTTCATTTTGCCTCTCCTACATAGAGTCTGGTAACTCACAGTACTTGCTTATCTTGTATTCCCAGTGTCCACTCACTGTAGATATCCTCAGTTAATTTTATGTGGCACTGGGTGATGTGAATATAATTACTTAAAATGCTGAAGCAAGGAAAACCTAGCCTCTCATTAACTTTAATTTGTACAGAGCAAATTTTCTTACATAGCAGTTGTAGATGCAATAGCCAAAGGATATTAGGAAAGCAAAGGGGCAGGCTTGTACAATGATGATTAGATGCAAAAGTTTTTTCATTTGTTTATTAATGGCTATACCTTTATTGTGAACATGAGATTCTGCCATAGCAGCCTAAGGCCTGTGCACACTTGATGCATGTTTTACAGTCTCTTTTGCTACAACAATTTGATTCATGTAGATAGTGTTTTTGAACTTAGTTTTTATAGTTTCATAGATCTCAAAAGCAACAAATGGAATGATTAGCATAATCAGCATAATCAAATGTTCTTACATAACTCTGCTGTTTTGGGTGAGGAGAAAAATAATTTTCTATAGCTCTTAAATTTTTTTTTAGCTGTTTTAAAAGTAATTTTGCATTGATGCTGCGACATTAATTACAGCAATTACCTTTTTTTTTTTTTTGTAAGAAAAAAAAAAACAGAGTAAACAGCACTTTAGAACTAAAGAGGACAGGACTCTCAGAACTGTGAGAAAAGGGTTATCTAATGTCTTTCAGTACAGCACTGTCAGAAATAGTCACAAATTCTCTTTACTACCATAAAAAGCTAGTGATGATTAATTATAAACTCATCAAAAATACTCTAGTTCAAGGGAAGGTCTTTAGTCACAATGACTCTGCATACCTTTTTCTGAAGGCAGTTCCCAAACAAGCAAAATTACTATTATGCTGCCTTGTCTTCAGTTCATCATGTTAAAAGCAATTATGTATTCTGCATTTATAAGTGAAGAACTTCATGATGGGTAGGTCTGGTGATGAAAGAAGAGATGCACTCTTAGTTTTAAAAAAAATCCTGTATGGTAAATATGGAAGAACAGGTACATTTAGCTTTCATTTGAGAAAGCCTAATGGGAACACTAACTCTTTCTGCCACTTCTGCTGATCCATTCTTGAGCACAAATTGAGCATTAATGAATTCTTCAGCAAATGAATGCAGTTGTTCAGCTCTGCAGTCACCAATGCCACCTTGTGGACAGACTGGCATAGCAGAAAGCTGTGTCCTGGGCACCGCTCTATCAGAGTAAAGTCTGTTGTTCCACTGAAAAAAATTCCATCTTTTCCTATTATCACGTTTATGTTCTGTCAGACCTCGCTTAAAAAATATTTTTCGCAGTGCTAACTGAGCTATGTAGCTAATGCTGTTTTTTGTAGCTGCTGGTTAGGTATTTTTTCCTCTGGGAAAAAATTATTCTCATAAGAAATTCTTACATTGAAACTAAAACACAACTATTCTAACTACTAAGAAGAAAATTAACTCTATCCTAGCAAAACCAGGACAGTATCTCTACTGAATTTTACTAATTGCCTGGTGGTGGCAAGGAGAGAAATCATGTTGGTGTTAACCTTCTCAGAGACCTTTCTGATTTGGGACAGTGGCACCAGAAAGCCTCCTCCAAATTCCTGAAGTAGAGAACAGTTAAGGTGCTTGAGATGGCATTTCCTTAGTACAAAAGTGCTGTTCTTAAATGTGCCTGGCCATGCAGGAGGACTCCAGGTGCCCAGCATATTACTTTTCAAGACCTGCCAGAATCCATCTTGGTTACACTCGCCATAAGCTTTCAGCTGCCTGGCTTGTCTTTGCTCATTTGGGGAGGGTGAAGCTATAGGGGTGTAGAATGAAAGGCAATGGCCATAGAAGTGTCATAGAATCATAGAATGGTTTGGGTTGGAAGGGACCTTTCAAGGTCATCTAGTCCAACCTCCCCTGCAGTGAGCAGGGACATCTTCAACTAGATCAGGTTGATCAGAGCCCCATCCAAACTGACCTTGAATGTTTCCAGGGATGGGGCTTCTACCATCTCTGTGGGCAACCTGTGCCAGTGTTTCATCATCCTCACTGTAAAAAATGCCTTCCTTATATTTAGTCTAGATCTACCCTCTTTTAGTTTAAAATCATTACCCTTTGTGTTATTGCAACAGGCCCTGTTAAAACATTTGTCCCCATCTTTCTTACGCCCCCTTTAAGTATTGAAAGGCTGCAATAAGGTCTCCCCGGAGCCTTCTCTTCTCCAGGCTGAAAAAACCCCAACTCTCTCAGCCTGTCCTCATAGAAGAGGTGTTCCATCCCTCTGATCATATTTATGGCTCTCCTCTGGACCCAGTCCAACAGGTCCATGTCTTTCCTGTTGCTGAGGGCTCCAGAGCTGGATGCAGTACTCCAGGTGGGGTGTCTCCAGAGTGAAGTAGAGGGGCAGAATCACCTCCCTTGACCTGCTGGCCACACTTCTCTTGATGCAGCCCAGGATACAGTTGGCCTTGTGGGCTGCAAGAGTACGTTGCCGGCTCCTGTCCAGCTTCTCGTCCACCAGTACCCCCAAGTCCTTCTCTGCAGGGCTGTTCTCAATCCTTTCTCTGATCAGCCTGTATTTGTGCTTGGGGTTGCCCCGACCCAGGTGCAGACCTTGCACTTGGCCTTGTTGAACCCTATGAGGTTCACATGGGCTCACTTTTCAAGCTTGCCCAGGTCCCTGTGGATGGCATCCTGTCCCTCCAGCGTGTCGACTGCACCACTCAGCTTGGTGTCATCAGCAGACTTGCTGAGGGTGCACTCAGTCCCACTGTGTCATTGATGAAGATACTAAACAGTACTGGTCCCAGTAGGGACCCCTGAGGGACATCACTTGTCACTGATCTCCATCTGAACATGGAGCCATTGACCACTACCCTCCTGGTGCTCTGTGTAAATAGTTGGGTCAGATGGCTGCTTCCAGTGGGAATAGGACCTGCTATTGCAGGTGTGTTGTACTGCACAGGATGGATGTGTCCTACACTTCTGCAGTACGTACTAGAGCTAAGGAATAAAAAGTCAGTTCTGACTTTCAACTCTAGTTGAATGTTCCTTTGCTTCTGAGTTTCTGAAGTCAGAGAATACTAATGGTACTCTATTCTATGGGAACGTTTGGCATTGCATCATGTCAGTACATCAAACCCCTCTAAGAAAGGGTTATATTTTGCATTCAGGTATGTTCAGCTGCCAGTGGAAACAGCTGAACATTGGGTCATATTCTGTGTGTGGAGACTTGTGATGAAGCTGGCCAAAATGCAGGATTATAATGGTGAAGAGTAAATGAGGACCAGACCTTGTCCCTGCTGTGGTCATGCTCATTTTGTCTGTTAGCAGCAGGACTTATTTCATCATGTAAGCATCATCTTGAGAGCAAAGTGACGACTGTTGAGGGGAAACTGAACAGCCAAATTTAACTTTTGGGAAGTGACTGTCTTAAAGGAGCAACACCTGACTGCACTGCAGTGTTTCTTTCTTTCCCCATCCAGGCTGAAAAAGCCAAGGTCCTGAATTCCTGAAGGGGTGGAGAGGGGCAGGCAGGCTCCCTTGTTTCAAAATGAATTCCAGAAGCAGGCAGTGATGAAAATGAGTTTGGCTTTTCAGTGCCTTGGGGAGAAGAGAAACTGTCTATGCCAGCACTTAGTAGAGTTGCCCTGAAACCTAGAGTACACGTCTCTTATTTCAAAGATAATCTACACTCTCTGACATTTTTCTTTACAGGTGGCACACAGTACGATCACGACCACGTTGTTGTCAACACAGTCAGCGAAGAAAAGTTAACGCAGTGTTGGGAACCACTAGTTGTGTAAACCCAAACAAACAAAGATGACGTGTGAATTAACCATTATTCCAGACACTAGAATTGCCACTGCCATCTCAGAAGGACACAGGATCAACAATGAGAGTTTTGTCTTCTCTCTGCAATTTTTCAAAAGAACATGTAACAGAATGATTTCACCTGTCTGTCTAAGATTATTATCCCTATAAAAGCTTGAATCTCTCTCAACCTTCCTCCCCTTCCCCCCCATCAACACAACTCAGTGTGAGACAGGGAGTGGTAGCATGCCTATGCCTTGGGCTAGAGTGGAAGAACTAAAGGTGGGAGAGATCTCATGCAGTTACGATTGTGTCAGTGAGTAGTTAATCCAGAATAGTCAATAAGCATAACTTTAAATTATTTTTTAAAGTTTGGGGGTTTTTTAACTGAGAGAAGGGCTAAAAAATAATTAAAGCTTATTTTACAAAGGACAGGAGTGCATGCAGTGTGTACGTGGGTATAGCAGCTTGGACCCATGGGCTGTAGTACAGAGAAATATTCACTACTGGAAATTAATGTTTGTTTCACTGGAACAAACTTATGTTTACTGCAAGTTTAAAGACTGTTAGCACACAGCACATCCAAAGAATTTTTAACATGTGGCTTCAAATATAGTTAGTATGCTCATATAGTATATCCTAAATTAAGAAGAAATTCTAGATTTTTTCATGTAGAGATTATGTAAATTAATAGATGTTTGATAGAAGAGAGGGCTGGCAAAATGCCGCATTGGAATGTGAAGAACTTGCCCATTTTCTAGGCTGCCTAAGTTGTTGAATTATGGGTATTTTACTTCTTTGCCAAGTCAAATTTTTATCTTTTAAAACTTCTCCTGTAAGCATAGTCTTCCTGAACTCCAAAATCATATAGAAAACAAGAATTCAGAGAGAAAGTGTCACTACAGATGACTGCAGCAGCACCCAGGCACTGTGGTTACCAAGTTTTTGAGCCCTGTCAGTTGCCAGAGTCCCTGGTGTTTCTGGTGATGCTGGAGAGCAATGTCTGGGGTGGGCTGCTGGCTCCTGCTGCGGCTGGGCTGAAGTGTCAGGCTGCTCTAGCAAGGGGCACAGCCAAGCCTGGATGCGTGCCCAGTCACAAGGGCTGTGCCGTTCAAAGTAAGCATTACTGGTTCTGTAAAGGGCTTGTGACAACGGAGACATACTAGTGACTGCAGGAGGTTCTTCTGTTTCCCTGCTCTTAACCTGGTTTTGTTTGTTTTCCTTAATTATATTGGCAAAAAGGTAAAATACAGAGAGTCTTGTACTATGCTGCTGTGTTTTGTTCTGGCTTAGACCAGTGTTACTACAAGCTGCTCCTAGGAGCATCCAGGCCTTTGTCTTGCATCGTAAGTCTGTTTAAAATTAACACTTTCATTACTATTGTATTGCCTCAAAGGATACTGGTGCTTTTATTACCACTCTAGAGGAAGTGCCTTACTAATTTTCCTCCTTTTGTACAGACGTACTGCAGTTTTGTTGCTCTGAGATGTGCTGCTTTTAGTTCTTCACAGAAAATGTATCAGTTTCAAAAATGCATTGGTTCCAAACAGTGGTACTTTGTCATACTGATGTGCTCGTGCTATATATAATATAGCATTTTACAAATAAATTTAAGTTAGGTAACTTTTTATTGAAATTATTTTTAAAGGTAGAAAGCTGACACTTGACAGTTAATTCTGCTTCTGTTTTGTGCCCTTCTCTGTCCATAATTCCTTTGCAACAGCTAACTAATGAGGAGTGAATACGTGGTGTGGAATAGCTGCAGGCGCGGAGGAAGCACGTGTTCAGTGCATCTGTACGTGGGGCCACAGTTCACGTGGCTGCTGCTTGTCCCCCGGTGGAAGCACTGGGGGGACAGTGGGCTTCACCCCATCACATGGGCTTTCCATCATGGCAAAGGGGCAGGTCTCAGTTCAGAGGTTACCACTTTCCTTCCATCTACCTGTGTAACTGCAGGGGACGTCACTTCATAGACCATTTCTGGCAAAATGGTAAGCTTAAAAACAGACCAACCAACACATACTCCCCTCAGGTACTTCACCCCCAGCAGCAGTGCCAGGGGGCCTGGCAGGAACAGGGTCTCCTGATCAGTGACACAATCATGTCTAGCCTACCTGCATAAACACTCGAGTCAGCTGAATCTGTTCCAGGAGCTAGGCTATTAGAATAATTAACAGTTCCAGATTGATTTTGTTCCATGCTTCTACTCAAGATTAGTTATGCCAGAAGAGATGTGCTATATCAAGATTAAAGTACTGGTCTTGAAACAGCCATGTGACCACTTAATACAGGAAAAGTTTACAGGTTCTGAGAATGAACTAGATTTGAGTAATAATATAGACTAATAAAGGTGAACAAAACTAGGAAAGGCCAAGGAAAAAAGGACAGCACAAGTCTTGTGTGGACAATTAGAGAAAAGTGTGCCTCACCATTTCAGGACTCAGCTAAAACACCTGGAAAATAAAAGCTCCAAGATCTACAAACTGAAAATGCTTCCAGCTGTTCCTCTTCTCCCAAGAGTGAGGGGTGTTCTGCAGAAGTCACAAGTACGTTCTTAACATGGGACATTAGGATTTCTTGTCTGCGTAGTAACAATTATTAACAGGCAGAGTACGAAGGAATCAAAGAGGCTTTTCTAAAACAGTACTTTAAAAAAAAAAAATGCATCCTGTGTGAGCTTTTAAAGAAGAAACAGTTGCTATGTACCAATTCATGTTCAAGTTTCATTTACCAGTAAAGGACTGACTGCAGGCAGGATAATGATTAGAGATACTTTAATTTTTACTAATTACATTGATCACTGTTTTTCCACGTGCGTGTCCTCCTTCCAATTTCAGAAAGGCCTTTGGAACTTCAGAAAAAGAGAAGACTTCATCAATAACTGGTTGAATCTACAGAATAAAGAAAAAGTGTAACTGTATTAGGAATAAAATATTGTATCACTTTCATGCTTCAAAGCTGTATGAAGAAAGGGGGGAGGTTTACTTTCTAGTATTTAGGGCAGAAGTTGCCAGATGATGTAATCACTAGCTTTTAACTTTTTTCAGGACCCCTCTGCATGCAGAAGGCTTTCTGCTGCTCTTTGCCCGGGTTTTGAAACATCTCTCCTAGCACAGTTCAGAGCCCTCATCTGGGACTCTGAACAATAAAGTCACCCTGCAAAGCTCCAAGTCCCTTTAAAAAGCTGACACTGTAGTTAAACTTTCTGTTGTCCATAATGATACCCTGAGGAAAAAGAAGAACATATTTTTCTCCCATATTTCTACTGGCTTTCTTGTTAAACCCAGGAATTCTCAAAAGGTCAGATGTTTTAAAAATACCTATGACTCTAGTGCTTATTTGCATCAGTACCTGCCTCAGTACCCTTAAAAGACTTCTCTGCAAATGAAGTACAAAAAAAAAAGTCCACAAGCATTTGTTGCTGAATCATTTAGATACACGTGAAAACTCAGCCGCTGTGTATTCCAATAGGCATACATCATTGAGCCCAGCTTGCAGCGACTGCTGTTTTGACATTAATTTTGTAGAGTAGCCTTCTGGATTGTTGTAGACTCATTTCTAATAATCAAGGTGAAACTACCCTGCTCACTGCCCCCATTATTAACTAAGGATCCCAAAAACCTTACAAGTGTTTTCTTTAGACATAGTGTACCAGCAGAGGCAGGAGAAATCCCAGCTGCTTCTGAAAAATACTTCACTGCTAGTCCAAGGGAAGAGACTTTTTCTGTCATCAAGTTCTGAGTCAGCCTTCCAAAGGCCAAAATAAGATCTGTGTACAGTACCTTCCAAAGGTCCCACCCACCCTCAGGCTGGTCTCTTACCTTGGATCCCCTAACACCAGCCCAATGCATGTTCTTGCATTGATGCACCGATCTTAATCGTCTTGCCAGAGAAACACTGACAATAAATGAGTCTGCAGCTAGCTCTTGCAGGGGTGAGGATTTCAAATAAAAAAAGATCCAAACACCCTATTTCCTGTGCTAGAAAAAGATCCTCATTACTTGTGTCAGTGAAAATATATCTTCAGGCTTTTTCCTCACAGCTACTAGCAGGCACACTATCTCACTGAATACTCAACTGGTAAGTGCCCTCTCCTGGTAGGACAAGCATCTCCTTTAATGGACAAGAATACAACAGCAATAAGGACACAAACAATCTGCCAGCATCAGGACAGTGACATCTTTCAGGCGGCTTGCTTACTTTACCAGAGAGCATGGGCTGTGTATTCAGACGTGCTGCTTAGCAGGTCAACATGCAGCACCACCAAGGAAAGGTTTTCATACGCACACACTTTCCAAGCGGCAGCACTGACCACCCAGCACCCTCCCCAACAGCACAGCAAATGCTGTCTGGTAGTTGTCCATTCTCATGAGGGTCCTCTTCTCAACTCTCCTTTCTTCATACCCAGTGCCTTACCCTGAAGTCCATTCATTGCACTAACAGAACTACTGGTTTTGCTTATACGATACCAGTAATCCAAGACATCAGTAACTTACAGTGCAGTAGCTCCTAACCTTGTCACTAGATTTTCTTTTTTTTTGTCAAGGCAAGCTCAGCAGTAGCGTGCAACTTTTTACAGGGCAGAAAAGTAGCAATGTCTGAACCCCCTCCAAAGAAAAAGTCAGAACTAGCAGCCAAATCACTATGAGAGCAACTGTGCAGATAGATATATTCACCAAGTGCCTCACATTTGCCGTGCTGCAGGGTACAAGGCTGGGTAATTTCCTTCCCCTTGTTCTGCTAGGACAGTCTCTGTTAACAAACCTCTAGCAAAGTCAGTAGTAACATCACAGAGGAGCCATAAAGACACTGTGTAACACTGCTGCTCAACTGGGGAAGAAATGTAGGGCTTGAATGATGAAGGCAAAATTATGTTGGGTCAGCATCCAGCAAAGAATGGAAATGGCATCTTGGGCATCAGCAAAGTCAGGGACATGGACCCAGCAAGAACACAGAATGAGCTAAAGCCTTTGGGTAAACTGAGCATCCGAGTAAACTGCAGCTGCTGTGACTATCAGCAGGAGGAACGTGCTGCTGATCAGTAGTGACTGTTTTGAGAAAGACCAACCCTTGCTTTCATCGCAGAAGCTTGGGAAAAAACAATGCAGTAACCTTGTTGGGCCAAGCACAAGTGCAGCACTTGTACAAGTACTTATTGTTAACAGCAGCTAGTTACACACAAAGCCGTGCTTCACTTCAGAAAAGAATACAGAAACTCAGGCTGCTGGAGCATGGACACGGATGACCGTAGCAGGGCAAGAGGCTGGGAGGAGGGGAAAGGTATTCTATTCAGAAAGCAGTGCAGCAGCACAAGGGATGTGAAGCACAAGGGATTCCAGGGAAGGGCAGAAGTTAATTTCAGACACATGCAGTGACTGAAAAAAAAATTAACAAGACACTTTGATGTTCTGCTACCTGCAGTCATTTATTGTATGTTGCAGCTTACAACCCTGACAGAACGAGGTGGGTTTTGTCCTCAGGCTGCTAGGTAAAGTTCAAAGCATCGCGTTTGAAAAGTGGTGACACAGGGATTCAGAGGAACCCTGAATTCAGCCTCACGGTTCAAAACACCGTGTGTATTGCAGCCACCACACACTCAAAGCCCATCTGCTCCATTGATGTAACCTCTAGCTCCATTTAAACGCTGGCTTTAGGCAGTGGTATAGAGAGACATGAATACTAAATTGATGATTCTGACAATCTAGAGCATTAAACATTTTATCTGGCTGGCTGGTCAGTCCCATTGTCTGAATAACCCTGAAAGGGCTGACCGTGTTGCAGCACAGTGATTCACTCAGCCTTTACCATAATCCACTGACTAAGATAAAATTTCTTCCTGTGAACAGACAAACAAGTAGGGGAGCGTCTGCTGTTTGTTGAATGTGTGATAATAAATGGAGATTAACTGGATAATAAAAACACTGCCTATTTACAGCCACACATCAGTTCCTTGCCAGAGGACACCTATTTGTTCAGGGAAAAGGGATTAAACTAAAGTCTGGGAGAGAAAGGATTACACACGCCCGCATTGAAATGTTTATCTGAAAACACACTGGGCCTGAAAGGTACTTTCTTCCTCTTCATTCTCTCCAATGCAGGACATACTATAGAAATGAATCTCAGGTCTCTTGAAATGAACTCATGTGTTTGGAAAAATAAAAAAAGTAATTGCTGATGCTGATTAAGGCTGTCCTACATACAGCACAGAAGTGGTATCGCAGCCAAGCCAGCTCTGAACGCAGCAGGCAGTGAACAGGCACTGGCAGGAGGTGACTGGTCAGCCGGAAAAAAAAACAGGAACACACTCCCACTAATGTCAAATTCAAGCCCACCCGTGGAGGTCCCCATTTCTGTGGTAGCAAGGACACAGTCTGAATTTACCAGGAGGGGACAAGCGAGAAAACATGGAGGGAATGAAGACAGCTTTGACCCTCATATGAGCAACAAGTCTCCCCAGTGAGTGTGGAGCTGCTTCCTGCCGCTGGAGGGAGAGCTGGAGCCTTGAAATGCTCAGGAGAGAGAGAACCCAAACTGAGAGGCCCTCAGAGCAAGCCTAGTTCAAAGCAGACCAAACAAAAAAAGTCCCCTCACTCCAAGGGCAATGAGAGTGCATTGGCTCTCCCCCAGGTCTGCAAAGGACGGCCGTGTCAAAGCCGCAGGGCAGCTGTGCTTTGCCGAGTGCCTCCCTCCCAGCCCTGCCTGCCGGCGCACGCACCCTCCTCGCGCCTTGGTCGGCAGCCACCCGGCTGCTCTGGCTTGCCTCCGCGCTTGAGGAAAGGTACCTGCACGTGCACAGAACAAGAGCTGCCACGGGCTCCAGCAGACCTCAAAAATCCTCTTGAGGGCTTGCTGTAATGGGAAAGACCTGCTTGCTGCTTGGACTACCCGAGTTAGAAGATAAAGGCTGTCTTGCTGCAGAAATGACCACCACGCCTAAATGCAGCATACAAGCACAAACGCACCAACGCAGAGCCTGATGCTCTCCTTTGGCCTTCAGTGAGTCTCCCTTCAATGTCAACAAGTGACTTCAACAGAAATCATTACAAAGAACAGTCCCTGTCCTGTAACATTTAGTTATCCACTCAGTACTTTATTGTCATCTCATGGAAAAAGTGCTGGTTTGGGACACTGCTGTTTCTGTCATTCCTTCCCTTTAGCTGAGCATCTCCTCTGCTGTACCCAAGTTCCATGTTCTTTGGGTCTTAATCCCACCCATTTCTTCATCCTTCCTTCCTTCCCCTTAAAATGGCATGCAGCAATGTATGTTGAGCTTCATAATGCTGGCCAACATTAAGTTCTAGGATCAACGCTCACTGAAGACAAAGATTAAAGTTCTCGCCTTCTGGAACAGCTGGCTCTGGTCACAGGTTGTATGGGTGGCTTTGCAACTATACAGTGCTACAGTTTAGGTTAACTTGTATTTCAGAGCATATGCACTTCCATCCAAGAGCATATTAAAGGACATCGGGTAGGTGATATTTCTGTCCCAAATGCCTAACAGAATTAAAAATGACCCAACGATCCAGTCTCATACACCCATGAGAAGAACGGTGGTGTGGCAGTTGAGACACAGGAATGGAAGGCAAGTGTCTCGGGGTCTACTCCCACAGTCATCTTACAAAAACCCGTATCCACGTTTTGTTTGTTTTTCAAGCCAAGGTACATGCTTTCATATCAAGCCTCTACCAGCAGCCCACGGGAACTCCGGAGTATCATCTACAACTATTAAAATGCTAAAAGATAAATCCCAGTTAAGCAGGCTATCAGGGTATGGTTCAGAGTGCAGGAGAGGCTTAAAAAAAAAAGTCTAGTCCATTAATTGGCCCTCACAGAATAGCTTCTACAGAACACAATGAAGAGCAGCAAGAAACTGGAACGAGCCCAGAACCGTAGTGTGTGCCAGTCCAGCCCAAGATTAAATCAGTAGAAATGAGTAAGATCCTGGGTTTAGTTACCTACTAAGCCAGGCTGAAAAAACATTAACTGAAAGAAACAGCAGCTCTCTCCTGGAATCCCCTTAGCAGTCATCCCCTTAGTTGTCCTGATATGTGTGCTGGTAATTAAAGCAATCTGGGGTAATGCTACCATATCATTAAGACAGAACAAACTTTAGTACAGTTTTGTATACACACATATATATATATGAGTATATATATATATATATGAGTGTATATATATATATGAAAGCATATTAGGTATTTTATATATATTAGAAGATGAGTCCTGCATGACCTCCATCTCCCCAGGTCTCAGCAAATTAAACTGACAACAGACAAGAGCTGTCTTGTTGACCCCACATTTCACCTCTGTGTGGGACATAATTCCCTCCTACACTAGGGAACCAGAGCTCACAACACTCAGACTGACTTTCTAGAGAATATGCAACTACAGCAGGCTGAGGCAACACATTTGATTAAATACCTGGGACAGGATGAAATTTTTCCAGAGCTCATTGTGGTTTATGTGAATTTACATATTCAAACCCTATCTCTCCACAGTATGCAAAAATTCCATTAATGTTCTTCTCAGACACTTTATGATGTAATCACACAGCACCTTCATAAAGAGCATAAGCAAGCTACCATGTCCTGGAGGAAGAGGAGCAGATGTATTTTAATAAAAATCACTGTGTTTTTTATTGGTAGCTGTGACAAAATGCAGAGAGAGGTTCCTTTGGGAAGAGAAAGGACTGAACAGAGCTTTTGGCAGCCTCTTCTTGATCAATATCTCTGGGCTTTCGCCAACCAACCTGGCAAGCAAAAGCACTGCAACAAGAAAACATAAAATTAAAAAAAAACCAAAAACAAACCAAAAAGTGCAACCTTTGCAATTTAGCATGGAGAAAGATGTCATCAGAACAAGTGTGAGTGACTCCAGAGAGTGGGGAGAAGGACTGCTCTCTAGTCAATTGAGACATTTAAGTACAGAATCACAACCCCGGTGTCCTTTTTCAGATAGGGAGAGTAAAACAGGCACCACCCAAGGGCGAGTCACCTTGGGTACCTTAAGATACCTTAGCACAGCCACAGTGACAAAGATTGGCATCACTGCAGAGAAGGCCACATCTAGAGATGCCAGGTTTGGAGAACATATGTTACATAGCTGTTTGATATTCCTACGGACAAGAGAGATCTGCAACAATTGTGCAACAAGTTACTTGCAGAACTGTAACAAGATGAATTGGAAGCAAATCAATACATACAGGTTGGGATAGAGAGTCAAGAAGTTGTGATAACCGACGTGACTAGGAGGAATATAAGCCATCTTAAATCATGGGCATCCAAACAACTCGTTCCTTGTAACGTTGAAGTGGATGACCATATCCATTGGTGTTACTTACTTCCTGAATAGCAAAGACTAGCAATTGAACTCCACGTTTTAACAGGGTTATCTCAGAGCAAATCATCAAAGGTGGATAAAGGGCATTAGCCCTCATTAGTAGATAGGGAAATTACGGTAGCAAAAGGTTATGTGATTTGTACAGCATTGCACAAGGAGACAGCAGCAAAGAACAGTCAGAATCCTGTCCTCCAAACCACAACAGCAGGTGCTAAGTCCAAAGCATGTACAGTCTTCAGCAAAATGTATAATCAACACTACACACAAATTACATTAATATAGGCATGCAATTGTTCCTCTTATGTGTGCCTGTGCTGCAAGGTTTATCTAGAAAGCAAACAACACCGAGAATGATCTATTCGTTTCCTGATCGGACACTCTGCTTGTCCTTTAGCTTTCCTTCTGCAAAATCAACTTCCACCCATCAGCCCACCTGATGCCACTCTGCTCTGAGGGAAAGACTACTAAGCCACGAGAAATACTGCACACACACACACTTGCACTGCATTTAAATGGCTCTATAAATTAAAATGACAATTCCAATTTTCTGTAGGGCTGCATGGTAACCCACATCCTATCCTGGTGCAGCAGGAACATACAACATACTCAGTGCTCCCCCTTACGACGCTAAGGAGCCTTTTGAGCCCGCCTTCCTCCATCAGGCTTTCTCAAAGGCAAAGTAAGTGCTCAGTTTTAAGTCAGAGGCTTTCTACAAACTTATGGAGTTACACGAGTTTGGTCTGTTTTCACCAAGGACTAAATGGCACATCCTTAGAAAGGAGGAGAAAGTTAAGCAAGCAGCAAAACCCAAGACTGTCAATGTTAAATCCACAACACTGATCACGAATCCATCTAACTAATTGCTAACAAGCCTTTCGGTGACAGTGCTGGCAGCACAGACCAGTGACGATGCTTCAGCGAAAACTGTGCCAGTAGATCTGTGTCCTGAACTAAAGGCTCTCTGTTGACTTCAGTGGTCTTTAGATGAGAAACTTGTAATTCACCAGGAACGTTCTGCCGTGGAAAGAGATCCCCATCTTCTGACAGTGCTTCACCGACTCATTTGGTGGAGACCATGTTAAAACCAGTCCTCACTGGCTCGTAATCAACTGGCAGAGTTCAACCCACAACAGGGACTTCTTAGCATTTTAGAAAGTAGCCAGTATCTCTAAAATTTGACAAGGAAATACTTGATTTTCTCCATGTCCACTACTGTTGCAGCAGCCTCCCAGCCCCTCAGCCTTACAATAGTCCCTCTGCAAGATATCCAGCTGCAAGGCAGAGAAAACAGCTCATAAACCAAAAATGGTTTTACAAGCCCCTAAATTGAGCTGATGGGCAGGTAAGTTACAGAAGGAAAATTATTCTCCTCCTTTGCACTACCAGCTCATCAAATAATTTTCTCCTCTGTATTAAAAAAGGCTGTTAAAAGAACTCCTCCTCATAGCTGACATTCTGCAGATCTCTATTCCTTGCTGCAAAGATCATCTGTGTGAAAACAGAGTATCTTTAAACAAAATGTCCTTTTTGCTTATTCTTCATCCACTGAAGAATTGAGAATGCTTTTGCTTTTGAAAAGACAGATGATGAACTCATTAGAACTAAAAATCTGTGTTGGTGCAAAAGGACCAAAAGAAAAAACACTGCTAAGTCAGTATGATCTGTAACTGCTTCAGGGGTATGCTCTTCAAAGCTTCACTTCTGCTTTAACATCATCTCTTTAAACCATCAGTTCTTTTTAATTTCCTTCCTTTAAATCCCCCCCTCATGATTTATACTTCCCTGAAAAAAGCCTCTCATTTTCAGGAGCTCTCCAATTGCTCTCCTATTCACACGTCATACAATCTCAAAGTTAAGATGTCTGCAACAGAAAAGAGGATCCACTGAAATTTCAAAATAACTCAATCTGCACTATTCAAAACTGTATTCAATCAAAACTAAGAAGTTCAACTACATGAACTCACTTTGCTGGCTTCCCCAAGTCTTCTTGCTACAGTTTTATTGCTTTGTGGTTTTTATGTTTTTAATTCTCATTTTTTCTCTCCTATTCAAACATAAACATTTCTTTTCACTTAGTTATGGGAAATTATGGTATACTTCCTCCAGTACTTCTCTCCTGCCTTTTTTTCCAAACGCCTCTTCTTCTGAATGGATGATCTGTCCATTTAAGATAACTCCTGTGTCTAGACAATAAAGGGCATAGTCTTATTAACCTCTATCTAAATAGAACACAACTGAGCCCTACAATGTACTGCTGATAGCACAGGTGTTTACAGCATTTTACAAAATAGAGTAAAATGCTGCTAGAATAATGACTATGCAGATAAACAGTCTGACATTATGACCTGTTTTGCACAGAGAATAAAAGACCAAGCAAACATCTTTGTCCCCATGATCACCTTACAACAAAAAGCACATCAGGACATTCATATATGTATGACGTACATTTTAAATGGGATTACAGTTCACCTGTCCAGATTATTAGGCAGAGAACACCGATTAAGCCCCATCTCTATTGCATAAACAAGTGTTTCCCAAGAGGCTTTCATGGGCATATTCTGCATTTGTTTTGCATACAAGGTAGGAGCAGAACACAAAACAAGTTGTGACTGGCTAAGAATCAGGACAAATGGTAAGAACAAAGCCAAGGGCATTTCTGTTTCTTAGACCATTACAATTTAGTAGCGCGACTGGATGCAATCACAGGACGAGGTGCATCTTCTAGGGTTTCTTTCTTGGCCACAGGATAATGCCCACAGCACTGGATATAACACAAACCTGTAGCCAGGAATGCGCTTCACCACAGCTTATTTGCTGCTGCAGCCTCTGCAGCCTCTGTTTACGGGTAGGTAACTTTTTAGGAAATGCAGACTTTCCACTGGCAGTGCCAGCAGCACACTGGTCATGACAGAGGAATAGGAGTGACTGAATTCGGGAAGATTTTTGTTCTGACCAGCAGCACTAAGGTGGCATAGAGAAGCAATGAGGCCTTAAGCATGACAGCAATTTATTTACTCTTCTCCAAACTCTGGAACATAATGCATAGCGAAAAAGGAAATCAACACTCAAACTTTGAAAGATCTAAATTTTACTAATATGCACAAATTTTGAGCACAAGATGTCGTGCCTGACAGTTCACATAGTGGAATTACCAGCAGTCATGGCAGATTGTGCTTCTTCTTCTGCTTAGGCACCACACAGAAAGATTAAACAGCACTTGTCCATATTCTCTACCCTGGAAATTTGGGCAACATAGAATCATAGAATCATAGAGTGGTTTGGGTTGGAAGGGACCTTAAAGATCATCCAGTTCCAATCCCCCTGCCATCAGCAGGGACACCTTCCACTAGACCAGGTTGCTCAAAGCCTCATCCAACCTGGCCTCAAACACTTCCAGGGAGGGGGCATCCACAGCTTCCTTGGGCAACCTGTTCCAGTGTCTCACCACCCTCACAGTGAAGAACTTCTTCCTAATATCTCATCTAAACCTACCCTCTAACATGAAATTATCCAAAAGAGGACACTGCCAGGACCTACAGCACCACACAGTCCAAATACCAGGCTGCTCTCACACATTTTGTAACAAGCTCATAAACGTGAAAAGATCAGAAGAGCAGTAATATACCTGCCACTTCATGCCTTTTCCCCAAGTCCACTTTCCCCAAAAGCTTATGAAGGCTCACAATATTCTAAATCACTGTGCTGGATTAGCACAAACATCAAACTCTGAAGCACTAAAATAATGAAACACAAGATTCATGTCACCACTCTTCCAATGCAGATCGTCTATGGCCTGCAATCACCTGAATATTCTAGTTCTGTGCACAATATGGGCAGGACTCCTGACCATCCAGGCTAAGCAATTTTGCATACACAGATACACAGAGTTATGTTCATTCCAACCAAATGAACAAAATGAGACTTCTTAAAACATATCGTTTTCAGCACCAGAGTTCATGCTAAATGATTCCCTCTGGCAAAAATAACCAACCACTGGATATTCTTTCCTCATAACTTAGTAAACTTTTTTAAAAACAGGTAGGGTGGAGAGGAAGAAGGCAGAAGTCCTAAGGATTACAAACTCCTAAATTCCATGCAAAAGGCAGAAGTTAGAAACTGGAGCAAGTCAATTCTTAACTAGTTTTCTTCACTGTGACTCTCAAAACATCTTATTCCCTAATAGTGGGAATTTTTGAGTCAAAGCAGCACCTCTTTCAGCACAAATACCCAAAGAACCATTACTGACATACCTTTCCAGCATCAACTAGTTCTGCTATTTCATCCAAATTCGGGCCACTTGGCATAAAAAATGCCCACCGATAATGGACTCCTTTAAAGAGGTGCTGCAAGAAAGATCACAAATATATTAAAAAAACATGAAAGGAAACTGAAATGGGAACTAAAATGAATGACAGAAGCAGTAGAGAAGTAACTTAAGGAAAATACATGGAAATTATATGCTAGTGTCTGAAAAAAGTGTCCCCTAAGCATGTGGATTAAATGTACAGACAGGGATGTTGTATTACCACAATAGGATCAGGGTGCATTTTGTGTCCAATTGCACAAGTCAGCTAGTTGAGAAAAACAACCACCTTGTTTCTGCAGCTAGAAACAGCACTGTTTGTTACGTAAGAGAGAAATGGTGCTATATGTTTCTACACGTTCACAAAGGGGGTGAAACAAACCCAGCAATGTGACATTTAGAACCTTCCACTTCAGTGTCCGCGATTAAATTTTCCACATCCCATCTGCCAAAGTCATCACCGTCCAATGACAGATGGCAGCTCCTGTGAAAAGCATTTTGTGAACATCTCACAAGCACAAATCAAGAGCACCTTCTCTCAGTAAGTCATTACTGAGTCATCATCTGCCAGAGAGGTGACTTTTAATACAGGGCATACAATGCTCCCTGTCATGCAAACATGCACACTGAGAAATAATATTACATTATTTCTTCCCAGCCTTTTCATTTTGTTTTTGAGCTTTCCTTTGAAAAGTATTGGTGCAGGACTTAGAATCGTATTCAACCATGCCATCACAGGAATACCATAGCAACTGCTTGAAAAGCATTCATCTGGAGAGCAAGTACACATGTTGAGAGAAGAAAGAGAAAAGTTCTAAAAAGCCTCACTGATGTGGCCACTGGCAGAATGTTTTAAGATCCACTTACGAAAACTAGAAAAATCTGTATCACCATCCAGACACACGAACATGAAAGAGATGAAAGACTTTCTAGCCACTCTCAACCACTTTTATTACTCTCTGGTGCTGGAATAGGATGAAGAGAATCAGTCATGGAAAAATGTTTTGAGAGAAAGCCTGACCAGCCTAAAGCAAGTAGCAAAATTACCCTCACTTCAGTGAGGCAGGGATTTGCTCTGTTTACCATGAAACACTGGCTGTCAGCAGGACTCACTAGGGAGGCCCTATGGAAAAGGTCACAATGAAAAGCACAATAAGGAATCAAAACTTCAAAGCACCTCAAACTACCACATACACCAATCAGCACCACCCCAACACATTTTTGTTTCAGTGCAAGGAAGAAAGAATAAAAATACATCTGAAGTATACTTAATGATATATGGGGAAAATACAACAGATGTCTCTAGATGAGCCACATGACTAGCATCCAAGCCACAAAGGAAGCCACTAGAGTACTATGTAATAATAAAGTATACAGGATTTTGTCACATACCTTTACAGTTTTGGAACCAACAGTGACTCCTGTTTGTAACATGCCATCAGCCACTCCAAGTTTGTCCATATTGATCAGGAAAGGTGTCACTAAGGTAACGTATGTTGCTCCTGACCATTTCTTCAGAAGGTCTAGAGCCCACTTCTCAGTGGATCCACCAACATTATCTAGGATGAAATCAAATCTGCAGACACAGAAAGAACAGGTTTAAAATCACGATACAGGAAAAATAATTTCATCATAATTAAGCTAATTCATATCAGAAACAGGCTATGGTTTACATTTTTATGTCACTGAAATGCAATAAAATAATCTGCCTGCAAGATAGTGGCAAGAAAGTCCAAAGACTTCAGCTAAATCCCAGTTTTACTGTACAACAGGAGTTAAATGTACAGGTTATTGCCCATACACTGCATAGCAGACACAGGCTATTTAGAGAACTTAAATTGCACTTAAACTCCAAAATGCAGACTCTTAGATGCACAACTACATCTTCTATCTGCTTAACGCCTTCTAGAGCTCTATCTCTTGACTACTGGAACAGTCCTGAGGTCTGGTCCTAGCACTGAACAACATGGTATGAGCATGCAAAAACTAGTCTGGACTCACACACTGACTAGGAACATCTCTTGTACATGCTGTACTTATGTGAAAGTCAGGTACAGTGGACAAAGTTACATAAACAAATCACTCTACTCACCCTTATCTCCTCATGTCTTTTCTGTGACCCAATTATCAGCTTCACTTCTAAAAGTCTTTTTTTTTACCTCCTTATTTGTTTTGGGGTCATTTTACCTCTCCTGACAGCTCTTTTGTTCCCATCTACCTATTCAATGCAGAACCTAACAATGCAAAGGATCTAAAACCTTTCCCTCGTGGAATGGGTACATGCAGCTTCGGACAAGAAGCCACAGTTTCAGTGTTCCTTCTCATTATCCCTGCACGTGAGCCTGTAAAGGCTGAACAGGGCAAGAGGGAGCCATGCACCTATTCTGTCAGATGCACAGCTCATTCTCATTTTCATTGGTAAATTTCCAGCAATCTCTAGATTGCAATGGATATGTATATACACATACAACTAATCTAAATAACCTACAAATAAGAGGGAAGATACTTTATGCAAATTAAATAGAAAAGTTCTTATCTCTGGGAAGAGAGTTCTCCTGCCTGTCTTCCATGGATATTGATTTCATGTTAAAATTCAGTCAACCTAACAACTGCCAACAAGAGAAATTAAAATAATGAAAACTAATGCTCTAGGAAAAATTTGCTCACTATGGGGTCTGAAGAGTCAGTACAACTGAAAAAAGGAGGGAAGTAGGAACATCCCTGTCAGTATACCTGACTAATTAGCTTAGCTGTATCATAACCATAGTCATGACCTTCTAGCAGCCTTCCAGTACCTGAAGGGGCTACAGGAAGGCTGGGGAGGGACTTTTTACAAGGGCAGGTAGTGACAGAACAAGGGGTAATGGCTTTAAGCTGGAAGAGGGTAGGTTTAGATTAGATATTAGGAAGAAATTCTTCACTGTGAGGGTGGTCAGACACTGGAACAGGTTGCCCAAGGAAGTTGTGGATGCCCCCTCCCTGGAAGTGTTTAAGGCCAGGTTGGATGAGGCTTTGAGCAATCTGGTCTAGTGGAAGGTGTCCCTGCTGATGGCAGGGGGGTTGGAACTAGATGATCTTTAAGGTCCCTTCCAACCCACACCATGCTATGATTCTATAAAACTGTATCCTAGGACAGTGCTGTTGATATCTCCTAAAAAGAATCACTTGCTAGAACGAGTGTTTAGCATTTAAGATGTTGAAATGCACAAAGGCAAATGTAGCACTGCTTGCCAACTGCTAAGTTAGTTGCTGCACATCCTGCCCATACAGACAGTGCTGGTGCCCTCACAGCTGACCTCAGGCCTGCTGACAACCACATCATAGTTAACGGGCATATGCTTTCTTTGCAGTTATTAGTAAGATTCTTTCACAGATTGAACAGCTTCTACTTCCCCTCCCAGAAAGTTAACACAATCTAGCTAAAAAGAGCAGTGTAAATACCATATTCAAATACAAGTCACAGTAGGCTAAGTTTAAACAGATGCAAAGATTACAAAAGCAAAAGAGATTTCTACTCTAGAGAAAGCTCCCAAGCCAACATAAACATAACTGCTGTGACAAGGTAAGTGTGATGAGAGAAATTTACTCCCAGTTGAGTTGCACAGTAGCTAAAGATGTTCAGGCAAGTCACTTAACTGCTTCACAACATAGTTCTTCCCACTGGAAGATCAATTTTATTATTTACTAACCTCACACAGGATTTCTGAGACTTATTTTAATTTATTCATGCTCTGTAAATGCTCCAAGATCCTTGGATGGAAGCTGACAAAACTGTTCAAATCACAGCCATTGAAGAGCAGCACATGAAAGCGAGCTTGCCTCCACAAGCCCAATTAACTGGCTTAGTCTTACAATGAAATCTGTGCTTGGGACATTCAGTTGGCAAATTGCATTCAAAAGGGGCTGGGATGAATTTGCTTTACAAAGTAACACTTTAGAAATGGAGAAAAAAACAAAAAAACCCAGGAGTTCTGATAGACTGGAGTCAAGCAATGGAAATGCAGAAGGTCTGACCACCAACTCCTTCATTTCAGTATTAGCAACACAAACACGTACAAGGGCAATGTTTTAAGTTGCTCTTCCAGATTTCCAGATTTGTAATCAATCACATCATCTGCTCCAAGCTTTTTCAACAGCGCGCTGGCATCATGAGAACAAACTGCTGTCACATGGGCACCCCAGGCCTTCACTAGCTAAAAACAAGTATAAAAAAAAAAAGAAGCACAAAGTTTAACATTTAGTGAAACACTGAGAACAACTTAAAAAGCCAAAGTCTCATTATATCTATACAATAAATGAGCACCTTTAGTAGGCAGTGAGGAGACTATGCTCCAACACAGGATAACTTGTCACACATCCCACAGACAAACAATGGTTAGAATTTATCAATATTTAAGGAGGTTTTGCGAAGGGAGGAGTTGGTGGGGAGGAAGGAGAGTGGCTTTTTAATGCCACTTACAGAGACCAGGTCTCAGGATAAATAAGGCTTCAAATAAAATACTGTTTGCCATCTGAATCTGACAGCTAAACATATACCAAGAGGTATTGTCCAAGTTACCAATCTACAAAACTGTCACCAGATAAATCATTAAATATTTTTAAATATATAAAATTAAAATATTTTATATCCCTACCTGCTCATAAAGTATTTCATATATTATCTCACTGTAAATAGGTTAAATAGAAGGAATTCAGTTCTGATTTACCACAGGGAAGATGCTGGGTTATCTTCTACTCCAAAAGCTATAGCAAAGTAAAGGATTTTTGCTAGTTATTTATCTCTTTTGTAATCTCATTTTTCATTCACAGTAATCTTTTTTACATTTATTCCAGATTCATTAATGTAGTTTACTCAGGATTGATCAGGTAGAAATCGCAACTAGTCAATGGCTGGTCAGCCTTTCGGACTGATCTACTTTAGCCACCTGCTTTATCATGGATCAGGCAAATAGCATACCACTAAAAATTCTCCTGTAAGCCTCTTTAAAACCACTATATATTTATGGTCTAGTAACATGAAATGCAATGATGCAATCACCCCATTTCTGTATTTTTTTCATACTCTCCAGAGAAGAATGTTTCAGCATGAGATGACACCAGTTAGAATCAAAATTCGCAAATTAAATGAGAGCATGAAAAAAGGATGTTCTAAAATTCATGGATCAATAGAAGAGCATGTTGACTCTCCAAAGTTTAGAGCTACTGGAATAAAGACTGACAAAAGGACAGCAGGGCAATGACAGTGGCTAAGCCATCGTGCTTTACACACACTGCACATAAAAGCCTGGTGCCTCACGTATCATTCGACCACCTACAACAGTTATGGTAGAGGACACATTCTCCATCAGTTTTTCTACTCATACACCAAGTTCTTCTCATATTTATGGAGCAGAGCTGACTTTTGAAAGATAATGAAAACAGGCTACATATTTCAAGTTACACCAATCAGAAATTTCCTGCACCCAAACTGTGAAATGCCATCTTTCACTGCTGTCCTGGTTTTTGCTAGGACAAGAGTTAATTTTCTTCTTAGTAGCCAGAAAGCACCGTGCTTTGGTTTCAGTGCGGGATTTGTGATGAGAAGAATGTTGATAAGGTACAAGGACACCGTGTTTGGGTAGTTTGCAAGTGCAAAGGACTGGGAGGGGGAAAAGTGTAGTAGTTAGCAAAACCCAGAATTGACATTTGGATGTGCCAATAAGATATTCCATAGCATATTACATTATGTTTAATAATGTAACTGGGGCTGACTGGAAAGTGGGGAGATTCTCTCGGGGAATCACTCAGGCTTGCTTTTTGAGGATTGCAATTTTGGTTTTGGGGTTCCTTTTCACTCCTCCAGGATTGTTATCAGTGGGTGGTGAGCAATTGTACTCTGCATCACTCATATATATCATTGTTATTAATATCATCATTAATAAATGTTGTTATTAATATCATTACTATCTTAATTTTAATTTTATTTTACTCTAATTATTAAATTGCTCTTATCTCAACCTAAGTCTCCTTACCTTTACCCCTCCAATTCTCTCCCTGATTTCCTGGGTGGGGGGGAAGTGGGGACGGGGGCAGCGAGCAGCTGTCTTATCTGACTGCCAGCTAAGTTAAACTATCACAACCACCTACACTTACAACTCCTTTTTTTGAAAGTCCCTGCTTCCTACTTTAAACTAATACAATGTAACAAATGGAAAGCAATAAATCTGAAAATATTTCACTTTTGGAAATACCAATCAGATAGATCAGTAGCTTGCTATTTTACTACTCCTTCCCTCAATTCCCTTCTGGTTTTTTGGGTTTTTTTTTTTCACATTGAATAGTTTGAAGATGCATCCTGGGCATGCTGGTTTATATTACCTGTACAGCAAATGTACCAACTCCTCCTGAAGCTCCTAATATTAATACTCTGTAAGAGAAAATTAAAATATATTAAATAATTCTTTAAGCTCTATAGTAAATATGTATTCTAATGCTTATTATACATCTCTGACACCAAATTATTTTAAGCAGAAGACTGTATTTTGTTATTCAATATTACTTAGTGGTTAACTCTTCAGATAGCCAATAACATGACTTAGCATTGCTGATCATTCCTGTGCCAAGAGCTTTACCTCAGCACAGCCCAACAGACTTCCTTATATGTGCTTTCCACTAAATCCAGGCAGTGGAGCTGTCCGGCAGTAACATTTATCACCCAAAAAACCCGGTCCCTGTCCTCACTTTCCCAAACCTAACTACTTAGTTTGAGACAACACTAGTTAATTAACAGAAAGACTCCCAGACTCCACTGTCGTATCTCCTAAAGAAAAAAATCTGATTCACCAACATTTTACACAAATTGGTGTTATCTAAGAGAAAAAGTAGTTTAGTATCACATTATTTAGGCAAACTGGGAACTTCAGAATATATGGAACAGAATTTTGCCATATTGCATATTTACCTAAAAGAAAGACAAAAATACAATGAAGTAGCTTTACCATAAACAATTTTAAGTTCTATTACATTAAGATATCTGACTTTTTCTTTAGAAAAAAGGCAGTATAATTTTTCTAGTTCAGTACATCTCAACAAGACCCTGTAAATGCCAGGTTGTGGAAACTGGCACACAAGCAAGAAAATGAAAGAGTGCATTACCAAATTATTAACAAGTGAGAGTTCATTTCAACTGAACACACTACCCTAAATTTCATAAAAATGAATGGAAGTTTAGTTGTGTGAGAATGTTACTGCTAGGAGCCTAATCACTGTTCAAAAATTTAATCCAGATATTTTATTAAATAACTAAACTCCAGAAAGTGAATTAGTAAGAAAGCCTTGCTGCTGAAGCTACAAACAGTGCTTGCACTTTGGACCCATTTGCTAATTCTAGGACAAAAGGAGGATCCAAGATGAAGTCTTGGCATAGGATTGCGGAACATCATGCTTCTCAGAACTTCTGTTTGCCAGAAAAATTTCAGTGTCTTCAGAAGCTGGTGATGTTCCTGTTTTAAATCTCACTGTGCTGGATGTTGAAGGAAATTGCCTTTTACTGTGCAAAACTGTACTATACAATCCAGAGTCTCAGTTTACGAAAATTCTTTGAAGTAACCTAAGAGACTTGGCTTTGGTCACAGTATCCATTTTAAAATTCTTCCTCTTTGTAACTGATCAGATTCCATTCCTGCCTATTTCACTGATCCAAGCTGCAAAATTCAGATTAAGAATTTGAAACCACAATGCCTGCAGCTTTTAAACCTGCCAAAAAGTACTTATCCTCAGAACCACGCTTCCAACGACAGATGCCTGAAGCAACATTCATATTCAGATTTTAGTATACTTGAAAAGGCTCAGGGATGCTACACTCAAGATACTGGGTTAAGCCCATATTTATCCTTACAAAGGACAGTCACAATTAAATCCTTTTAAAAAAACCTTGTCAAACTGCCTGTCCAACTTTATTCCTTGCTTAAAGGGCATTTCTTCCACTAAAAATCTTGGAGAAAGCTCTTGTTTTAAAATGTACATTTTGCTCAAGGATTTAGGTAACATTTTCAGTTTTGGTGAGCTGCTTGGCTAGGGTTTTTTTTTTTTATTTTCCCCTTCAGTAAAAGTCCTTGAGATTCTTCAGGTAGAAATACTTCCCAGATTTGGTTTGTTCCTATGTTACATGGGCTATTTTCTACCAAACCTTCTAGTTATTAAAACTCTCTCCATACTTCGTGACTTCAAGGAAGCTCTTCGCTGCAGAGCCAAATTATGTCAGGGCAGGAGATCCATATGCCACAGCTCAACAGATCAGCATTTTTACAGCACTGAGGACAGCAAGACATGTCGTTTGGCACAACACAAGGAAGTGGGGAAGTGTTTGAAGGTGCAGGACCTGTTAGGATGATACTGAAGGCCCACAGGTGCCGGAGAGTGCCAAGGCAGGCACAGTTTTGTTTGCACTGCCTCAGGAAAACACAGACAGGAAAAAACGTATCAGAGAAACTTCCTGTTTCACTGCAAAGGTGAGCTCAGGAGTAAACTAACATATAGGCACGTGCACGAGGGAACAAACTAACAAATTATTTGACCTGAACAGAGATCCAAGAGAATCAACTCTCTCAAATGAGCAAAACAAACATTCACACCCCAGGATTTGCTCCCTTCTGACAGAGACACATAACTGAAGCCAGCATTCACCAAGCCCCATATGAGGCTCTAGTGGTCCAAATGATCAGAGAGTCAGCAGATCTCTCCCGATGAGCATACCATGGGATTTGAGAGTTCAGCCCTTCTCCCTGGGCCCTGCCTGGAACTATGGTGTGGTCAGAAACTAGCAACAGAGAGCCAGGACCTGTTTCAGCTGCGTGTATCCCCCACAACAAAAGAGACAGGGGGTAGGGAGTGGGTGTACAGATCAAGGACTAACATTTTCTCCATATTATAAACAACTAACAGTTTTCAGTGACTCAGCTACATGCCAAATAAAATATATTATGTATGTTTTATAACATATTTTATATTATATTATTGAATAAATATATCAATTTTATATACACACATATAAAATTAAATTCCATTTGATTATGCCAACAAAATGTCACTAAGAGATGTATTCCTATATCAAGAAGCATTTACCCTATCAAGAAGTTTTACAACCTACAGTCACTTTGTACTTCTCAATAGATAAAATAATACAGATGTTGAAAAATATATTTTCTTGGGTTATAATTCAAATCTTCGTTGTAACAATATAAACCAGGAGTGTACATTTAATAGCTTACAGTAACAGAATCCAGCAGCTCTCCCCAGCATACTTAAACATCTAAAATATTGATTCTGTGTTTATATAAAAGACCTTTACTTAATATTAAAGAAAATGTTTTCACAAACTGTCCAGTTTGTTTTTATCATGTTTTTTGTGAATACAGCAAGCAAGACATTTAATAGCTATTGTTGAACAAGCATATCTCCTTCCTACTAAAACAGAGCACTGGCACGTATGAGAAGCTCTCCAGGTATTATCCACAAAGAACTTCAAAACACCAGTGTCATTCTGAACATTTTGGTTAACAGGAACATTCACTTTTAGCCTGCGCAAGAATATCGACATAAATTACAGTGGTATGGGATAAAAGTTATGGAGAAATGACTGGAGTTACAGTGAAGCAGCAGACATCAGGGACAATGTCAGTACACTTCAGGTAAATTGTAAAAACCAGATTTGTGAAAGTGTGTGCAGATGTAGCAGACACTCCTGTCAGATCAACAGACAGTCAGATGCGGGACTGCTAGCGAGTGTTTCTGGTTAGCCCACCCTTCCACCTTTAAGAGCCAAAGAAAACAATACACACCAATGGAAAAATCTCGCTGTGTCTAAGATGTCTTAACACTGCAATAAAGTACCAGTGAAGTAGCTTTCATCAAGGAATACAGCTGCTCTTTCAAAATAAGACACACTCTTGTGTGTATACACACCCTTCTACATAGCTATTAACATACACCTACAGGAGACAAAAAGACCAACATAAAATCACATATGTAGGTAACTTCTTACTAAACATATTAAATTATTGCAAGAAATTAAGAAACATTATGTAAATTCTTCTCTTTTTAAATATTGCCTTGAAAGAGGCATGGAATATACATTTGCACAGCCCTTTCAATGCATTTTATGTATCTTCCTACAATAATTTTTTTCAGGGGAAAACAACTATCATCATGCAAGTCATTCTCTGCCATTTTTACAATTCAAAACTTCTCAATGGGAAACACCATAATTTATGAATACATTAATGTTTTTTGCTGACAGTAATTCAATATTGATTTGGAACATAAAAGCAAATGTTAAATGTAGACATGATATAAATGCAGTCTGAATTTCACTTTTAACAATCTAAACATCTGAAAATTGAAAAGATACTTAAAACAAGGCTAGCCTATCAACATACCTTTAGGTTAATTCTACTTACATGTGAAAGTTATGATTAAAAAGGTCTGCATACTGAAAAATAAAAAGGAAGGCAACATATCTAGAATTTTATCACTAGTTGGAAGTAAATTTCAAGGATGTCTCTTTGAAATTGCTTTAAACTTTGTAATTTCATTTTCTCAAAGCATTGTTTATCTTTAGAACAATTACTTGATATTTTCACTATGAAATTTACTGTGACATGTGAACAACACTCACTCAATCATCTTCTAACAACGTGGGTGAAGAATGTCAATAAATCTAGTGTCCTTTGCAATGTGTTGCATGACAACAGTAACACCCAAGATAAGAGGTCAGGCATCTAGACTCCTACTGCCCAATAATTACTTTGTGACCTAAATTTTTGGTGCAGCACAGTAATTTTAATGATTATTTTTCAATTCCAGTATTTTTACTTTTGCCCTTCTTTCCATTCTGAAGATTCTGCTGTCTATTTACACAAACATCCCAAGGCCAAAATAAGTGCAGATTTCAATTATGAGGAGAAAAATGGTATCTGCTCCAATCTTTCAATGCATTTTTCCTCTTCTGTCCTCCATCTGCCATTGTCAGATTAACAGGCTGATAAACAAAGCCAACTTTTTCCATTTGATTTGGCTGTTCGTCTTGCACGTTTTCCTCTTCTCTTCTGCATTCCTGACCTCATCAAAGGTCTGGCCTAGAGGTGAAATGAAACCCGGTCACCTGTTCTTTTTTTTTTCCTAAAAAGATGGAAAACCAGTCTGTTCCAAATGGCCCAGGCACGCAGGAACTGAGCACACCACACCTCTGTGGCTGAGAGGGCTTTTTGTGAGTTGCCAAAATAACTCAGAGAGGATATTACATTTGGATAGCTGTCCTAGCAGGCTGAAAGGCAAAAAGGCAAAGTCCCTATAAACTCCTAGAGACATTGCCCTTAAATTCTCTACATAGTCCTATATGTAAGATATACACTGGACTACCTCTGTATAGTCACTATATAGAGGAAGCAAAGAGCAAGTGACTAGGTACACTTCAGTTAGGGTCCTTGTCTGAGTCTCCCTCTAAAGAAGCCTCTCTCAGCAGTTGTGTAGATTGAACCCAGCATCTTCAGGCCACCTGGTCTTTGTGAATGTCATGGTGTAACAGTCCTCATTCTTCTAAGACACTGGACACGTCTTAGAAGCAGTTAATCAGTACAAAAATGAAACATGAAGTTTTAGCACCAGAACTACTGACTTACCTTTTCCCACTACAATTGTTTTGGTTCAGTCCTCCAACTTGGTTAACTGCTGACCACGCTGTGAGACCTACATATGGTAAGGAGGCAGCTTCTGTGTGACTGAGACACTTTGGCTTAAAAGACACCTAAAATAAAATCAATCGAATCTAAATCACACAGCAGATCCTGCGTGACACTGAAATATTTAAACAAGCTCTACTGAATTGCAGATTGTGTGTTCCACATTCTCAATTATCTTATAACTAGCTGGAGTCTAAATCAATCCAAGCACCAAGATATGGACAGTAGAGGCACTGAAGGAAAAAAAAAAAGCCAGTCTTTACAATTTGGGGCTTTTATCTTGTTAGCCACTTTTTGAAGGTTTACCTCATTTCCACTAGCTACCACAAACTCTGACAGAGTGCCCTGTTTCCACGGAGGAATTGCTGCCCACACCTAAAACCAAACAGAAAACAACTATCAATTTTTGTGACTTTGCACATGATTGTACCTACACAGAAGTTTTCTTCATTAAACAAATTGTTTTTACAATTTGCAGAATGTCTTCACTATTGCTTATCAGAAACCAGTTTAGCTTACTCTTTACACAAAAAACATCACAAGACTGACTAAATGAAGGACTGCAAAGCTATGTAAATAAATTGTACCATACTTTGTATAAGACAGAATTTTTGAAAAAACCCAAACTACTTCCATGCCAGAAAAGCTCAGATTGGAGGGGATGGTGTGGGGAGGAATCAGAATTTGCTATACTAAAACTGGAGAAATGTGAAAGCAACTGGTGAAGGTGAGAATAAACAATACCAGTTTGTTATGGAGACTCATAAACTGCTTCTTGGGTTATGACAGAGATCCTATCCTAACTGAGTTACTGAAGGAAAAAAAAACAACTAATCCCTTCCTGTTACAATTCTATCTTCAGTAAAAAAATGAAGCAGCATCTTGAGCGTGCACATGAATAAAGAAATTAATTCATCTCTTGCTACCACTGAAATGGAACAAAAATTGAAAAAAACAGAAAGGAAATTAACTTGCAGAAGCAAGTCTGGGAAAGACCATGTTATTCAGAGAAAAAAGGTAGGGAAGAAAGCATCCTAGGAACTTACTCCCAAATAGTCCTCATTCAGAGCCCAAAAATACCAAAAAAAAACAAAAAAATAATTTTCTTAAGAGAAAAATGAAAGCTGAAAATCTCATAGTATATTTTAACTATACATTTTAGAAAAAAAGAGATTGGTGGTATCACCTCGTCTCCAGGTTTGAAATAAGACACACTGAGTCCACATTCCATAATAACACCAGAGACATCTCGACCAAGTGTCAGTGGAAATTCAGTGTCCACACTTTTGAGTTTCAGGGGATCCCGCTTCATATTTAATGCAGTTGCACCATAACCACCTGCAAAACATGAAATTAACCATGACACACCATACTGAGTTTTCATTTATTAACTGGACAATTCCAATTAGAAAGCATTGTCTGTACCTAATGTGCCTCATTTCTTAAGCGTGCAAAAAATCCACAATATTTTATACTTTTACAGATCTTACAAATAAAGAGCAAATCTCATTGTGGCTTAAGCAATAGCTAAATTGTGTGAACTCTCAGAATTACCCTAATAACTCTGCTCAGCCTAAAAAAAGTCTGCATTCAGGCATGTATGCCCTTTCAAGTGCTTGGACGAGTCTGCTTAGGTACTCTGTTATGCTAGAAAGTATTTTAATACTGAAAAGAAAAGAAACAGACACAAAAGCAGGCACTGCAAAAGCAGGATGAAAATGTAGTTTCTTGCAAATACGTTTACACTGACTCGAAATTCTAGTTGCAGGCCAGCAGTTCAAGTGGGTCATTCAACAGGAATCCTCAGATAGCAAAGGTCCCATATCAAACCCACAACTACATACAAAGAATTTTTTTTTTAAATTAATTTATTAGAGACACCAAACAAATTACAGCTCTGGTGGTAGGTTTCCTGCAGGTATCTCTGCATGGGCTCTTGAATCTGGTTTGATATGCAAGATAACTTCTCAACATTAAATATAAGGACTTCTACTACTGCAACTTCATTCTTGTATTTCAAACCTTGAAATCGAGGGAAAATCTGATTAAATGGGTCAAATACAAAGAGCGAGTCAGTTAAAGACATAGATTTCCTTGGGCCAGATGACAGACAGCGGGTACTCAGGTGCCAATTCAGGACAAAGGGGTGTGACAACAACCGACAGGGTTTGGATCAGGTCACACGTGCTGACTTTGAGGTAACTTTGACCTTCACCTCAAAGAGATGGGAAAATGCAGGACCTCTGGGGGAAGGCTGATCCTCGTAAGGACTAATCTCTTGCTCAGGAGAGTGCCACCACCCAGATGGTGGGGATGGGGTAGAAGGATAGGAAACAAACCCCACCATGGATGGGGTAGAAGGATAGGAAACAAACCCCACCACGGATGGGGTAGAAGGATATGAAACAAACCCCACTATGGATGGGGTAGAAGGATAGGAAACAAACCCCACCATGGTCAGGCTACTAACAGAAGGAAGTTGGCTTGTGAGTTGCAAACCTGCAGAGGACAGCAATTAGTCACCTGGAGTAAAAGCCTATTTCCCACCCCCCCAACCCACACACTCTTGTCTTCAGAAAGGCAACGGGGTTTTGTACCGTTCCTCCCCAAGAACCT